>NC_057812.1:268209828-268219282 GCF_018294505.1 Triticum aestivum
CGGCGCGGGGGCCGGCTTTGGGCCTTCGGGCCCGGCGGCGGCCGGCTGGTGGCGGCGCCACGTGGCGTGACGTGGTTGGCTGCAGCGGTGGGGCGGACACGTCCGGCCCGAATCGGACGTTGTCCGGCGGCGGCGGAGAGGTTTTTTTTTAGGGTTTCGTGGGGGTGGAGATCCGAAAACGGAGGGGGTGTATTTATAGGCATAAGGGGAGCTAGGAGAGTCCAAATGAGGTGCGGTTTTCTGCCACGCGATCATGATCGAACGCTCTAGGACATGGAGCAGAGTTTGGTGGGTTTTGGGCCAAATTGGAGGGGTGTTGGGCTGCAACACACACGAGGCCTTTTCGGTCCCTCGGTTAACCGTTGGAGTATCAAACGAAGTCCAAATGGTACGAAACTTGACAGGCGGTCTACCGGTAGTAAACCAAGGCCGCATGACAAGTCTCGGTCCAATCCGGAAATGTTTAAACCCCACACACGAAAGAAAGCTAGAAATGACCACCGAAGGAGAACGAAGCGCCGGAATGCAAAACGGACAACGGGGAAAAAGCTCGAATGCATGAGACGAACACGTATGCAAATGCATTGCACATGATGAAATGATATGAGATGCATGACAAAGAAAACAACACATGGAGACAAAGACCCGAACCCGAGAAATAAATATAACTTAACGCTGGAAACGGCAAGAGTTGGAGTACAAATTGGGAAAGTTACATCCGGGGTGTTACAACACTCCACCATTACGAAAGGATCTCGTCCCGAGATCTAGGACTGAAAGAACGCCGGGTACTCAGAACGGAGGTGATCCTCGCGTTCCCAGGTAGCTTCACGGTCAGAATGGTGCGACCACTTGACTTTGAGGAATTTGATTGACTTGTTGCGAGTCTTGCGTTCAGTCTCTTCAAGAATAGCAACTGGGTGCTCACGATAGGAGAGATCTTCTTGGAGCTCAATGTCCTCGAAGTTGACGGTGCGGTCAGGAGTCTTGAAGCACTTTCGAAGCTGAGAGACATGGAACACATCATGAACATTTGCAAAGTTTGAAGGAAGCTCGAGTTGATAGGCGAGGTCGCCTCTCTTGCTGACAATCTTGAAAGGTCCCACGTATCTGGGGGCAAGCTTCCCTTTGATACCGAAGCGACAAGTACCTTTCATAGGAGAGACACGAAGGTAAACATGATCTCCGATCTCGAAAGCCAAATTACGGTGCTTACTATCATAGTAACTCTTCTGGCGGGATTGGGCTGCTTTGAGGTTATCACGAATGACTTTGCACATTTCTTCTGCTTCTGTGATTAAGTCATTACCCAAAAGCTGACGTTCACTGATTTCAGACCAGTTGAGAGGGGTATGGCACTTCCTGCCATACAGAATTTCAAATGGGGCCTTGCCCGAACTTGCTTGAAAACTATTGTTGTAGGAGAATTCAGCATAAGGAAGACAATCCTCCCACTTCATGCCGAAGGAGATCACACAAGCCCTGAGCATATCTTCAAGAATCTGGTTGACACGCTCGACTTGACTGCTTGTTTGAGGATGGAAAGCAGTGCTGAAGCGGATGTTGGTGCCCATGGCCTTCTAGAAAGAATCCCAAAACTTGGAGGTAAAGATGCTGCCACGGTCTGAAGATATCACTTGAGGAATACCGTGCAGAGAGACAATGCGAGAGGTATAGAGTTCCGCCAATTGAGCTGCAGTGATCGACTCTTTCATAGGCAGAAAATGAGCCACTTTGGTGAGTTTGTCGATGACAACGAATATAGCATCATTGCTACGCTTGGACTTTGGAAACCCAGTCACGAAGTCCATTTCAATGTGGTCAAACTTCCATTCTGGAATGGCAAGAGGTTGGAGGAGACCTGCTGGCCTTTGGTGTTCTGCCTTCACTCTTCTGCAGACATCACATTCATTCACGAATTGAGCGATCTCGCGCTTCATTCGAGTCCACCAATAAGCTTGCTTAAGGTCCTGATACATCTTCGTGCTCCCAGGGTGGATGGAGAGGAGAGAATTGTGAGCCTCGTTCATGATCACATTACGGAGGTCACCTTTGGGCACAACAATACGATCCTCAAAGAAGAGAGTGTCCTTGTCATCAAGGCGGTAGCACTTGTACTTGGACTGACTCTTGGCAATCCCAATCTTCACCTTTTTCACCATAGCATCAAGAAGCTGGGCTTGGCGAATTTGGTCTTCCAAGGTAGGAGAGACTTGAAGGTTGGCGAGGAAACCTTGAGGAACAACTTGCAGATTAAGTTTGCAGAAAGCTTCACAAAGCTCGGGTTGATAAGGCTTGAGAATCAGACTGTTGCAGTAAGCCTTTCTGCTCAAAGCATCAGCAATCACATTGGCCTTGCCTGGAGTATACTCAATACTCGGATTATACTCTTGAATCATTTCGACCCAACAAGTTTGCCTGAGGTTGAGATTAGGCTGAGTGAAGATGTACTTGAGACTCTTGTGATCAGTGAAAATGTCCACTTTTCTTCCCAATAGAAGATGTCTCCAAGTCAAAAGAGCATGCACAATTGCCGCCAACTCGAGATCATGAGTTGGGTAGTTCTTCTCATTAGGCTTCAACTGGCGAGATGTATAAGCAACAACATTCTTCTCTTGCATCAATACTGCGCCAAGACCTTGGAGAGAGGCATCACAAAAGACCTCGTACGGCTTGGATTCATCGGGCGGAGTCAAAACTGGAGCGGTGATCAACTTCTCTTTCAAAGTGTTGAAAGAAATGTCACACTCCGGAGACCAAACGTACTTGACGTGCTTCTGAAGAAGATTTGAGAGAGGCTTCGCGATCTTAGAAAAAATTTCAACGAATCTTCGGCAATAGCTTGCAAGACCGAGAAAACTGCGGAGTTGCTTCACGTTCTGAGGAGGTTCCCAATTCACAATTGCAGACACCTTCTCAGGATTCACGGCAATGCCCTTGGTAGAGATGATATGGCCAAGATAAAGAACCTCATTGAGCCAAAATTCACACTTGGAGAACTTGGCGTAGAACTGATGTTCCATGAGCTTATCAAGAACCAAACGCAAGTGCTTGGCATGATCTTCCTTGTTCTTGAAGAAAACCAGAATGTCATCGAGATAGACCAAAACGATGTCATTGGTGTAGGCATTGAAGATGAAATTCATCATGCGAGAGAACGTCGGAGGAGCGTTGGCGAGGCCAAAAGACATGACAGTGTATTCATATGAACCAAAGCTTGTTCTGAATGCTGTCTTGGGAATATCTTCTTCACGAATGCGAATCTGGTGATAACCCATACGGAGATCAAGCTTGGAGAATACTTGGGCACCTTTGAGTTGTTCGAACAGCTCATTGATGTTGGGAAGTGGGTATTTGTTCTTGATGGTCTTCTTGTTCACTGGACGGTAATCAACACAAAGTCGGTCCGTTCCATCCTTCTTCTTCACAAAAAGAACACCACAACCCCACGGAGAAGAACTAGGCCGGATGAGACCCATTCTTTCTTGCCATCGAGTTGCTTCTTCAGCTCCTTCAACTCTTCAGGTCCGAGCTTGTAAGGACGTTTCCACACAGGTTCCGTGCCAGGCTCAAGTTCAATAACGAATTCAACTGGCCGGTGCGGAGGCATTCTTGGGAGCTCTTCTGGAAAGACGTCTTGATATTCGCAAACGACTGGAATTTGAGCGATAGCATCCAATTCACCCTTCTCATTGAGAGAAAACAGACGGATAGTATCATCCCGAGCGGCAAAGACAATTACATCCTCAGACGAATGAGTCAATTGAATCTGCCTGGCTGCACAATCAAGCTGAGCCTTGTGCTTAGAAAGCCAATCCATTCCGAGAATAAGATCAATATCCGAGTTACCAAGAACCATTGGGGAAGAAAGGAACTGGTAGTCGCCCAACGTGATAGTAACATCTGGCACCTCCAGACTAGCACTCAAACGTTTGCCAGGAGAAACGATATCCATTTGTTTACCCAAATGAGAAGAAATGAACTCATGCTTGGTAAAAAATGGCTTTGACATGAAACAATGTGATGCACCCGTGTCAAAAAGAACTCTTGCAGGAATATCATTAATAGGAAGGTTGCCCATGATCACATCTGACGAGTCCTCTGCCTGAGCTGCATTCATCAAATTGACCTTGGCATGCTTGGGGTTATGCTTGACCACAGCTGTACTTGCCGATCTGACAGGAGGAGGAGGAGGAAGACGCATCTGGTTGAAACACTTGTTGGCATAGTGACCCTTCTGTTGGCACTTGTTGCACGTGACCTCTGAAAGCGGACGGTGATACGGAGCACTGGATCTTGGAGCTTGAGACGAAGTCTTGTTCTAAAAGCCAGGGTTGGGTGGGTGGGAAGAACCACTGCCACCTTTGCTCTTCTGCTGATACGGCTGACGGAACGGAGGAGGAGGAAGCCAAAACTTCTGCTGCTTGGCCACTTGAGTAGAGGAAGAAGGAGTAACATCTCTGAATCGCTTCCTGGAAGCATCACACCTCAACTGAGCAGCCTCTTGCTTCAGTGCCATGTTGTAGAACTCATCGTACCTCAAGGGCTCAAAGAGAACAAGAGCAAGCTGAATATCTTCTCTGAGACCACCCCTGAACTGGTATATCATGCCCTTCTCATCAGGCATGTCCTGCTTGGCAAAGCGGGCGAGCTTCTGGAACAACTTGTTGTAGTCATAGACAGACAAAGAGCCTTGCTTCAGATTGCGGAATTCCTCACGCTTGCTTTCAACCATGCTCTGGGGAATATGATGAGCTCGGAAATCTCGACGGAAATCATCCCAAGTGATAACATGTCCACCTCTGGAGTCCCTGTACTGCTGGAACCATTCTGCAGCTTGATCTTTGAGTTGGAAGGAAGCGAACTTAACAAAGTCCTCAGGCCTGACGTTACTGCACTCGAAATGCTTACACAGATCCACAAGCCAATCGTCAGCATCGGTTGCCTCAACACAATTGCTTAAAGTCTTTGGCCCGTTAGCAAGGAACTGGTTGAGTGTAGCAAAGTGACTCTGATTGCTGCCTTGATTCCCTTGACTGCCTTGATTGCGCTCTTGAAGAATTTGCATGATCAGCTGTGTGTTTGCATTGGTTGCAGCCAACACAGCTTGCCATGCCTCTGGAGGAGGTGGGGGTGGTGGCGGATCAGGATTCGGAGTCGTGCGTGTTGGAGGAGCCATCCTGAAGAGGGTGACCACCATTAGCACATTGACAGATAATATTGAAGCTGAATCCAACGGAATGAAAATTGTAACATATAGTCTTCACATCCGAACAAAATGAACGAATGCATTCCTCTTGAAATGGTCACATATCCATAAATTGAGAAGCCACGTAGAATTAAGGTAGAGAAATAAATCAACAAGGTACGGATCAAGAACGAATAATCGCTAAGAAATCCCAATCTCAAACCAATATCCGTGGAAGAAGAACTAGAGCTACTAGAATTCCCACCTATGAAACTCCCGAACCTTTTCGGTTATGCAATCAGGTGTTGGGGATACAGGGGAAGCATAATATCTCACCCAAACTAGCAAATCCTACATCCAGCTATATCCATCCTTCAACACATAACCAAGAAACCTTCGGAAACCATCTACCTCAACCTTCGAAAAGCATCTGTTATACAAGTTATAGCGATACTCCCGAACTCCCGCCCCAGTACTGGGTGGCGTCGAGGTTATCTCACCAACGAACTGCATAAAAGAGATTTTCGATGTCGGCGAACATATCTCAAGTATTCCAGAATTGCAACGATAAAATTATGATGACAACACCTCAGAGCTCAACTCCCCGGGACACTTCCACTAAACCCCTGACAGGAGGCACCAAGACAATGTTCTCATCATAAGCCATCGGAACGATTCCAAGATACTCGCGTGATCCTAAAAAAAAATTGTGAAATTTGAGAAGAGAAGAGTCAAAACTCTACGTCAGGATGCCTTACCAGAGCGATGAGGAGACTGGGAAGTAAAAGAATTCCTAAGCTCTCCGATATATAATTCCTAAGTGACTCAAAACATTTTTCTAGACACAACTCGGCCTCTAAAAAAACGATCAAGCAATGGGGCTCCTAAGGTCGGGGAAGGCTCTGATACCAACTTGTAACACCCTCGATGCGACTATAGCTCCCACGTGTCAAGGCACGACTTAGAGACATAATCGCATTGAAGGCATATGTCGCAAGTTAGGCAATCTTCACAACATCCCATGTAATATGAATAATAAAGGGGAGATAACATAGCTGGCTTACACTCGCCACGTCAATCAAGAACATAAATAACATTACATCATCCAACACACTCATGGCCCGACTACGGCGCCAAAATAAAGAGAACCCAACATGTGACAACGGTCCCAATCACCCCCAACTGGGCACCACTACTGATCATCGGGAAAGGAAACGTAGTATCGTTGAGAGTCTTCGTCGAACTCCCACTTGAGCTCGTACTCGTCACCTGGAGCGGAATCACCTGGACCTGCATATGGAGTTGTAGTATCTATGAGCCACAGGGACTCAGCAATCTCGCACCCTCGTGATCAAGACTATTTAAGCTTATAGGAAGGGGTAAGGCAAATATATGTGGAGCTGCAACAAGCGACTAGCATATATGGTGGCTAACTTATACGCAAAAGAGAGCGAGAAGAGGAGGCAAAGCACGAGCGAGAGTCTAAAGGAACAACCTGCGCAAGCATAACTCCAACACCGTGTCCACTTCCCGGACTTCGCCGAGAAGAGGCCATCACGGTAACACACTCAGTTGATTCATTTTAATTAATTAAGGTTCAAGTTGTCTACAACCGAACATTAACAAATTCCCATCTGCCCATAACTGCGGGCACGGCTTTCGAAAGTTCAATCCCTGCAGGGGAGTCCCAACTTAGCCCATGACAAGCTCTCATGGTCAACGAAGGAATAGACCTCCTCCCAAGACGTTCCGATCAGACTCGGTATCTCGGTAACTCAAGACACTTCGACAGGTTAAAACAAGACCAGCAACACCGCCCGAATGTGCCGACAAATCCCGATAGGAGCTGCACATATCTCATTCTCAGGGCACACTCAGATAGGTCAAGCTACGAGTAAAACCAACCCTCAAGTTTCCCCGAGGTGGCCCCGCAGGCTGCCCGGTTCGGACCAACACTCAGAGGGAGCACTGGCCCAGGGGGGTTAAAATAAGATGACCCTTGGGCTCCGGTAACCCAAGGGAAAAAGAGGCTAGGTGGCGAATGGTAAAACCAAGGTTGGGCATTGCTGGAAAAGCTTTAAACAAGGCGAACTATCAAGGGGTTCCCATTATAACCCAACCGCGTAAGGAACGCAAAATATGGGAACATAACACCGATATGACGGAAACTAGGGCGGCAAGAGTGGAACAAAACACTAGGCGAGAGGCCGAGCCTTCCACCCTTCACCAAGTATATACATGCATTAAGATAACATGGCAACATAATGATATCCCAACAAGTAAATAAAATATGTTCCAACAAGGAACGGCCTCCAATCTTCACCTGCAACTATCAACGCTATAAGAGGGGCTGAGCAAAGCGGTAACATAGCCAATCAACGGTTTGCTAGGACAATGGTGGGTTAGAGGTTTGACATGGAAATTTTGGAGGCTGACAAGCAAAAGGTAGGCATCGTAGCATTGTCATAGCAAAAGAGCGAGCAAACTAGCATAGCAAAGATAGTAGTGATTTCGAGGGTATGATCATCTTGCCTGCACAGTTGTTAGAATTGACAGGATCCTCACAAGCAAACTCAACGGGCTCCTCGGTAGCGAACTCGTCTCCCGGCTCTACCCAAACAAGACAAACAAGCAACAAGGATACAATCAACCACGTGCAAACTCAATCAACACGAAGCAAAGATGATATGCTATGCGGGATGCGATGCGGGATGCAAAATGCAAGATATGACAGGAAATGCATGAACCTGGCCTCAACTTGGAATTCCAAGGGTGCCACTGGAAAGATGGGATGAAATCGCTTGAAAACAATATGAAGAACGCCGGAATCAGAGTTACGATTTGGAAATGGCAAGCGTTTCAAAAATGACACCGGTCTGCGATTTATAGCAAGTAGGCATCTAAATGCAATGAGATGAACATGCTACAGCACCCAAACATGACAACAAAATGCATGGCAGGGATGCACACAAGATTCTTAACAAAAGACTAGCACTGAGCTATGGCCAATTCATCCATTATGAGGTTCAAACAAGCATGTCAAAAACGCAAATGCAAAACAGATTTCAGACTTAGTGAAATTAACACTTGTCTGAAATTTCAGATCACGAATCCCTCTTCGGAGCAGCAAAACAACATGATACATGACCTGATTAAGACAAGTAAGAAAATGGCATGGAGATACTCAACAAGCTTAACAAAAGACCCAAAGTGACCTTGGGCCAAAAGGGTTCACAAAATATACTAACAAGCCCACGAACATAGCTAAAACACAATCAGTTTTTAGACTTAGTGAAAACTGAGACGTGCTGAAATATAGCTCACGAAGGCATGTAAATGAGCTCGATGCACTCACTACGGTGCAAGTCATGGCAAGGCAAGCATATAACCATTAAGAAGGCACAAAAAGCTAGCTAGACATGGCAAGAACAATGGCATAGCATGCACGGATTAACTACAATAGCATCGGCAAAATCGCAAACGAGTTGACGATCTTCCCAGATTCACCACGAAGCAAAAGTAGAGTTCGATTAACTCAAGCTAGGTTGCTCCATAATTGCAAGTAAAGACATAGATGGATAGAGCATAACATGATTACAAAACTCCTTTACTGATCATCCTTAAAAGAGGCACGGATCACTAGGAAACAAGCTGAACGTATGGCATCATGAACTAAATAATCCCAGACTTAGTGAAAACTACTAAGTCCATGAAAACAGATTTACCGGGTGCCTCACTTTGCAAGCTTGCACAAGTCACCACACATATCCTAAAGATGCATGGGTTGCACCTCTGGAAAGAAGACAAAATCCTTAACAAAACATATGAAGGACTCACAGGCATAGCATGCACACAACAATCATGGCAAAATGACAAAAGTCTAAGATGAACTAGCAGATCTGACAATTAACTCACGAAGCCTCCTTCTAACAGCATTTCGGGCATCAAGATGAGATCAAATGAAAATGATGCAACGGAATGAAATGATGTACTCGTCGAGGCGAACAGTTTGGTATACTATATGTCCAAAACGGAGCTACGGATGCAAAGTTACAGCAGGTCAAAGATCGCATAAAAAATTAGGGTTCGGAGGGAAAAAGTCAACCGAGGGGATATTTCCAGATCTAGATCCGGCGCGGATTTCGAGGATCGCCGGGGTTGAAGACGACGGCGGCCGGAGTTGGAGGGGTCGCCGGACTTGGCGAGGCACGCCGGCCGGTGAGGGAGGCGGCGGCGAGGGGCGGCGGCGGCGAGGCCCGGCCGCGG
>NC_057812.1:268219680-268293585 GCF_018294505.1 Triticum aestivum
CGGACACGTCTGGCCCGAATCGGACGTTGTCCGGCGGCGGCGGAGAGGTTTTTTTTTAGGGTTTCGTGCGGGAGGAGATCCGAAAATGGAGGGGGTGTATTTATAGGCATAAGGGGAGTTAGGAGAGTCCAAATGAGGTGTGGTTTTCGGCCACGCGATCGTGATCGAATGCTCTAGGACATGGAGCAAAGTTTGGTGGGTTTTGGGCCAAATTGGAGGGGTGTTGGGCTGCAACACACACGAGGCCTTTTCGGTCCCTCGGTTAACCGTTGGAGTATCAAACGAAGTCCAAATGGTACGAAACTTGACAGGCGGTCTACCGGTAGTAAACCAAGGCCGCATGACAAGTCTCCGTCCAATCCGGAAATGTTTAAACCCCACAGACGAAAGAAAGCTAGAAATGACCACCGAAGGAGAACGAAGCATCGGAATGCAAAACGGACAACGGGGAAAAAGCTCGAATGCATGAGACGAACACGTATGCAAATGCAATGCACATGATGACATGATATGAGATGCATGACAAAGAAAACAACACACGGAGACAAAGACCCGAACCCGAGAAATAAATATAACTTAACGCCGGAAACGGCAAGAGTTGGAGTACAAATTGGGAAAGTTACATCTGGGGTGTTACATGGTGTTACCCACCATATAGGAAGTATTAGACCCAGACACCGTGCACAATTATCATGGCGCTCCGAAGTCAAATTCCACATTAATGTATTCACACTTTGAATGTAAGTCTTCATTGATTGAAGATATACTTTACTTCGTGTGTTGCACATCTAAGTCATCAATATGCATAAGTGTTAGGATGTGTGCCTGATCATAGGACATTTGAGGATTCCAAGATATTTAGCTCAAACCGTAACTTGCAAAACCTCTTCTCATCCAAGGGCTTGGTGAAGATATCTTCCAATTGCTCTTCAGTGTTGACGTGTATGGTATCAATATCTTCCTTCACAACATGATCTCTGAGAAAGTGATGACAAATTTCAATGTGCTTTGTCTTCGAGTGCTGAACTAGGTTGTTGGCAATCTTGATGGCGCTTTCGTTGTCACAGTAGAGTGGCACTTGCTTCAGGTGAATGCCATAGTCTTTGAGTATTTGCTTCATCCATTGAAGCTGAGCGCAGCAAGATCCAGCAGCAATGTATTTAGATTCAGCAGTGGAGAGAGATACACAGTTCTACTTCTTTGAAGACCAACATACAAGTGATCGTCCCAGAAAATGACATGTGCCTGATGTAGACTTGCGATCCACCTTGTCACCAGCATAATCAGCATCCGAGAATCCAACTAGATCAAACTCTGAGCCATTTGGATACCATAATCCTAATGTTGGGGTGTAAGCCAAATATCGAAGAACTCGCTTCACAGCTAAGTGATGTGATTCCTTTGGTGCCGCTTGGAATCGAGCACACATGCAAACACTAAGCATAATATCTGGCCTAGATGCACATAGATAAAGTAAAGAACCAATCATGGAGCAGTATACCTTTTGATCGAACTCTTTACCATTGTCGTCAGAACCCAGATGATGTTTGGCTGGCATTGGCGTCGTGAAGCCTTTGCAGTCTTGCATCCATAATTTCTTCAGGCAATCTTTGAAGTACTTCTCTTGAGATATGAATATGTCGTTGCGTTGCTGGTGTATTTGAAGACCAAGGAAGAACTTCAGCTCACCCATCATGGACATCTGTTATTGCTCTTGCATCATATATCCAAACTCTTCACTGTATTTCTGATTGGTGCAGCCGAAGATAATGTCATCCACATATATTTGGCACACAAACAGTTCACCATCATATGTCTTCGTGAAGAGAGTGGGGTCGAGGGAACCAGGTTTGAAGCCTTTGCTCTTCAGGAAGTCTTTGAGTGTGTCATACCAAGCCCGAGGGACTTGTTTGAGGCCATACGGTGCCTTGTTGAGCTTGTACACCATGTCAGGATGTTTTGGATCTTCAAAGCCAGGCGGTTGTGCAACATACACTTCTTCTGCAATCTTGCCATTGAGAAAAGCGCTCTTCACATCCATTTGATACAGAAGAATGTTATGATGATTTGCGTAGGCCAGCAGTATGCGTATGGCTTCAAGTCTAGCAACAGGAGCAAATGTTTCATCGAAGTCAATCCCTTCAACTTGAGTGTACCCTTGAGCAATGAGACGAGCTTTGTTTTTGACAACTTGACCATGCCCATCTTGCTTGTTGCGATATATCCATTTGGTGCCTATTATATTGTGCTTGCGAGGACCGGGACGCTTAACCAGTTCCCATACACTATTCAGCTCAAACTGTTGAAGCTCTTCTTGCATAGCTTGAATCCATTCAGGTTCCATGAAGGCTTCTTCAACTTTCTTGGGTTCAGATATTGAGACGAATGCGAAGTGCCCACAGAAATTTGCTAGCTGTGTTGCCCTCGAACGAGTGAGTGGACCTGGTGCATTGATGCTATCAATTATTCTCACAATCTGTACTTCATTTGCAACACGAGGATGTACAGGACGAAGATTTTGCTCTTGCTGATCATTGTCATCGTTAGAAGGATTGTCTTCAGGCTGAGCATTGTCTTCAGTTTGATCAGGTGCGGAGATTATAAGTTCCTCTTCAGGCTGAGATTCAGATGGTATGATTTCTCCAGTTCCCATAAGTTTGATTGATTCACTAGATGGAACTTCATCTAGCACATTTGGCAGGTGCTCTCTTTGTGAGCCGTTAGTCTCATCGAACCGCACATCCACTGTTTCAACCACTTTATAGTGAAAAAGGTTGAAGACTCTGTAGGAGTGCGAATCCTTTCCATATCCAAGCATAAAACCTTCATGTGCTTTTGGTGCAAATTTTGAAGTGTGATGTGGATCCTTGATCCAACACCGGGCACCAAATACTCTGAAGTAACTGACATTTGGCTTCTTGCCAGTAAGGAGCTCATAGGATGTCTTGTTGAGAAGCTTGTGAAGATAAACACGGTTGATGATATGGCATGCAGTATCAATGGCTTCAGGCCAGAACTTTCTTGGAGTCTTGTATTCATCAAGCATCGTCCGGACCATCTCAATAAGTGTTTTGTTCTTGTGTTCCACGACGCCATTCTGCTGCGGTGTGTGCGGAGCTGAGAATTCATGTGTAATGCCCAAAGTATCAAGATAAGTGTCTAGACCGGTGTTCTTGAATTCAGTGCCATTGTCACTTCTGATGTGCTTGATCTTGACGCCATAGTTGTTCATGGCTCGATTGGCGAAGCATCTGAAGACATCATGCACTTCAGTCTTGTAGAGGATTATATGCACCCAAGTATATCTTGAATAATCATCAACAATGACAAAGCCATAGAGACAAGTAGTAGTAGTAAGAGTTGAGTAATGAGTGGGACCAAAAAGGTCCATGTGGAGCAGTTCGAAGGGTTGAGTCTTTGTCATGATTGTCTTCGAGGGATGCTTGGCCCTTGTCATCTTTCCTGCTTCACAGGCACCGCATAAGTGATCCTTCTTGAACTTGACGCCCTCGATGCCTATGACATGCTTCTTCCTTGCAAGGGTGTGGAGGTTCCTCATGCCAGCATGCCCTAGCCTCCGATGCTAGAGCCAGCATTCAGAAGCTTTTGCTAGAAGACATACGGCAAGTTGTGGTCCTGCTGAGAAATCTACCACGTACAAATCATCTTTCCGATACCCTTCAAACACTAGAGACTTGTCAGATTCCATTAGAACAAGGCAACGATATTTTCCAAACATCACAATCATGTTTAAATCGCAAAGCATTGAGACAGACATTAAGTTGAAACCAAGGGATTCAACAAGCATGACTCTATCCATGTGTTGATCCTTTGAGATTGCAACTCTACCTAGACCCAATACCTTGCTTTTACCAGTGTCAGCAAATGTGATGTGACTTTTGTCAGATGGACGTAAGGTTGAGTCCATGAGAAGGCTTCGCTTGCCAGTCATGTGATTAGTACACCCACTATCAATAATCCATTCTGAAGCAGCTGGTGTCGTACCCTATAGTGCAGTTAGGGGGATAGGCTTCACGAAGAGAATTGTGAAGCATAAACATTTGACGAGCAAGTGGATTATGAAAGCTTAGATCGAGGTTAGGACTGATAGGGCAAGTGGCAAGCGACTCTGGAACAACATACATAATAAGACCATTTGGGCATTTGATCTTGCGCCCTACAAGATGTTTAAGGTCCCCAGCGATGGCTTCAGACGATTTTGGTTTTTGGCTGGAGACCTTTCCCTGGAGAAGAGAGTTAAGCTTTCTTAGCCACCCACATCTTCAAGGGTGGCTTCGAAGCAATGAGTCTAAGTGCAGCATCTGAGAACTTTGGCTTTGGAGCCCAAGCAAAAAGTCTTGCAGGTGGAGAATAGTACTCATAAATATAAGCAGAATAGTTTTTGGTCTTATGAACATGGCGGCTTGATGAAACGCGCTCATATTCATAGGCCTGAGTAAGGTTTCCCTGCAAAACATTTGCGTTAGTGCGACTCAGGTGAGTCCTCTGTCTGTATGAAGACTTTGGACCGTATGAAGCCTATGGTCTGGGGTTTGTCTTCTTCATGTGTGGTGTCATGACGACATTCACAGGAAGATTCTCCAAACATCTTTTCGGCACCCAGACTTTCTTCATAGGCGGCCCATTCCTGCAGTTAGTACCAATATACCTGGCAAACACTTCACCATTCTGATTATTAAATAGTTTATAGTTTGCATCAAAGGATTCATCAATAACAATGGGATTAGCACAAGTGAAGCCAGATAGGGTGGATGGATCCGCTGAAGGTTCCTTTGCAGCAACCCATGTGGTTCTGGGGTACTGCTCAGGTTTCGAGTAAGAGCCATCAGCATTCATTTTCCTTTTGAACCCAACACTCTCTTTCCTAGGGTTTCGGTTCAGGATCTGCCTTTTGAGAACATCACATAGTGTCTGATGCCCTTTGAGACTTTTGAACATCCCTGTTTCAAGCAATGTCTTCAACCTAGCATTCTCATCAGCAATAGCAGTGGCATCCTCAGCAGAGGGGTTAGTTACCACATCAACAGTTGAAGATAATGCAACAGTAGCAGCAGTAGAACATTTAGCAACAGAAGTAGCGTCATCACACTCAAGGCATTTAAGACATGGTGGTTCAAATCCTTCCTGAGCGGGACTGATCTATTCAGCGCGAAGTGACTCGTTTTCCTTTTGAAAATCTTCATGAGCCGCTCTCAATTTCTCAAGTTCTTGCTTCCTTTGAAGATAATCATAGAAAAGCTTTTCATAAGTTGTTGAGAGCGTTTCATGACGACTTTCAAGTTCCTCATACTTAACGTGAAGATTTTTTATGTCTTCAATTAAGGACTGAGATCGAGTCATTTTAGCGTCTAACAGATCATCGCTTTTGTCTAACAGTTTTTGAATATGTTCCATAGCTTTCTGTTGTTCAGTTGCAATTTTAGCAAGTGTTTTGTAGCTGGGTTTGGAACCACAATCAGAGTCATCTTCACTAGATGTTTGATAGTGAGTAGTGCGTGTGTTTACCTTGGCACCGCGTGCCATGAAGCAGTAGGTAGGAGTGGAGTAGTCCTTGTCATTTGCATCGGTGTCGGTGATGAAGTCATTGTCTTCAGTGTTGAACATGGACTTGGCAACATATGCTGTAGCCAGACTCGCAATGCTAGAATCAGACTCCTCCTTAGACTCCACCTCCGCCTCCTCAGAAGTGGACTCCTCCTCTGAAGCCATTTCCTTGCCAACAAACGCACGTGCCTTGCCAGATGAGCTCTTCTTGTGTGATGAAGACTTTGAGGAAGACTTGGAAGAAGACTCTGAGTATTTCTTCTTCTTCTTGTCGTTAGAGTCATACTCCTTGCTCTTCTTCTTCTTGTTCTCATTGTCCCACTACGGACACTCAGAGATGTAGTGGCCAGGTTTCTTGCACTTGTGGCATGTTCTCTTCTTGTAGTCATGAGCAGAAGCTTCATCATTCCTTGAGCTTGATCGTGAAGACTTTCTGAAGCCTTTATTCTTGGTGAATTTTTGGAACTTCTTCACAAGCATAGCAAGCTCCTTTCCAGTGTCTTCGGGATCATCAGAACTGCTGTCAGATTCTTCTTCAGATGAGGAGACGGCTTTTGCCTTCAAGGCACGAGTTCGCCCATAGTTGGGACCATAGATGTCTCTTTTCTCAGAAAGTTGAAACTCGTGTGTGTTGAGCCTCTCAAGTATGTCAAACGGATCGAGTGTCTTGAAGTCAGGACGTTCTTGAATCATCAGGGTTACGGTGTCAAACGAGCTGTCAAGTGATCTCAGGAGTGTCTTGACGACTTCATGCTTGGTGATCTCAGTGGCGCCGAGAGCTTGAAGCTCATTTGTGATGTCAGTGAGTCGATCAAACGTGAGTTGGACATTCTCATTGTCATTTCTCTTGAAGCGGATGAAGAGGTTGCGAAGGACACTGATTCTCTGATCTCTCTGGGTTGAGACACCTTCATTGACCTTGGAGAGCCTATCCCAGACTAGCTTAGATGTTTCCAAAGCACTCACGCGGCCATACTGTCCTTTGGTCAGATGACCATAGATGATGTTCTTGGCAGTGGAGTCCAGTTGAACGAACTTCTTGACATTATCAGCGGTGACACCTTCACCAGCCTTGGGAACGCCATTCTTGACGACATACCTTAGGTCGACATCAATGGCTTCAAGATGCATGCGCATCTTATTCTTCCAGTAGGGATATTCAGTTCCATCGAAGACGGGGCATGCAGCGGAGACTTTAATTATCCCTGCAGTCGACATAGCTAAAACTCCAGGTGGTTAAACTGAATCACACAAAACAAGGGAGTACCTTGCTCTGATACCAATTTAAAGTGCTAGTGATCGACTAGAGGGGGGGTGAATAGGCGATTTTTATGAAAGTCTTCAAAACATGGAAGTTTTGAAGACAAACGATAGAAATAAACCTATTACCATGCAGCAGAAGGTAGACTACACTAGGCAAACCATAGTCAAGTACTCAATGAAGTGAAAGCACAATGACTAATAGCAGCTAGGCAGTAAAGATCAGGTAGGAAGATATTGTGAAGCCAATCAGAACAAGCAGTCACTCAGTGAAGACAAAAGATAATGCAATCATACAATGACTTCACAAGGACCAACAATAAGTAAAGGGAAGAGAAGGATGAAACCAGTGACTCGTTGAAGACAATGATTTGTTGGACCAGTTCCAGTTGCTGTGACAACTGTACGTCTGGTTAGGGAGGCTGAGATTCAACTCAGAAGACCTCATCTTCACCTTATTCCCCTTGAGCTAAGGACACCCAGTCCTCACCCAATCACTCTGGTAAGTCTTCAAGGTAGACTTCCAAACCTTCACAGACTTTGTTCACCGGCGATCCACAATGACTCTTGGATGCTCAGAACGCGACGCCTAACCGGCTGGAGGATTCACAGTCCTCAAGTGTAATAAGTCTTCAGATCACACAGACAGGAAGACTTAAGTGATGCCTAACACTCTTTGGCTCTGGGTGTTTAGGGCTTTGTCCTTGCAAAGAATTCTCTCTCAAAGGCTTCGAGGTGGGTTGCTCTCAAACGACAAAAGCCGTACTCTAACTCTGAGCAGCCAACCATTTATGGTTGTAGGGGGTGGGCTATTTATAGCCACTGGGCAACCCGACCTGGTTTGTCCGAAATGACCCTTGGTCACTAAGGAACTGACACGTGTTCCAACGGTCAGATTTCAAACACACATGGCAACTTTACTTGGACTACAAGCAATTATCCAACTCTGGACAAGATTTGCTCTCATAGTCTTCACTCGAAGACATAGGATTTTGGTTAAGCATCACTTCAGTCATTTTGACTGGTTCTCTTGGACCCCACTTAACAGTACGGTGGTTCCTATGACTCAACAAAGAAAAACACAGAACGACGAAACTGCTAAGTCTTCGCGCTCCATAGTCTTCACGCGATGTCTTCTCTTATCATAGTCTTCAATGTGAATGTCTTCACATACCACCTCTGACTTCAATGTCTTCATACATTTTTAGGGGTCATCTCTGGTAGGAAAACCGAATCAATGAGGTACTTCTACCTGTGTTATACTACAATTCTCACAAACACATTAGTCCCTCAACTAGGTTTGTCGTCAATACTCCAAAACCAACTAGGGGTGGCACTAGATGCACTTACAATCCTTTGCAGTCTTGCATTCCAAACTTCTTCAGGCAATCTTTGAGGTATTTTTCTTGTGACAGGAAGATGTCATTTCTTTGTTTACGGATTTGAAGACTAAGGAAGAATTTCAGCTCTCTCATCATGGACATCTGATATTGCTCTTGCATCATATGTCCAAACTCATCCCTGTATCTCTTATTTGTGCAGCCGAAGATAATGTCATCCACATAGATTTGGCATACAAACACCTCTCCATCATATGTCTTCGTGAAGAGAGTGGGATCTAGCTGTAACACCCCTGATGTAACTTACCATAATTGTAACTCTGATTCTACCATTTTCGGCTTTAAGTTATAAGATTCCCTTTGTGGTTAGGTTTTGTCTTCGTTTTGTATTTTGTACATGTCATGCATTTCATATCATGTCATCATGTGCATCGCATTTGCATTCGTGTTCGTCTCATGCATCCGAGCATTTTCCTGTTGTCCGTTTTGCAATCCGACACTCCTATGTGCATCGGCGCACCCCTCTTGCCTATTTTCGTGAGCGGGTGTTAAACGTTCTCGGAATGGACCGAGATTTTCCAAGTGGCCTTGGTACACCACCAGTAGACCGCCTGTCAAATTTCGTTCCATTTGGAGTTCGTTTGATACTCCAACGGTTAACCGGGGAACCGCGAAAGCCACTTGTGTGTTGCAGCCCAACACCCCTCCAAAACAGACCAATAACCCATCCAAACCCCTTTCATGTCCTTCGTCGTCGGATCACGATCGTGTGGGCGAAAACTACACCCCATTTGGACACTCCTACCTCCTCCTAGCTATAAATATGTGCATCCCCCAAAAATTCGCGGTCCAAAACACTAGCCTCGCTCCTCTCCGCCGCCGGACACGTCCGGATCAGGCCGGACGCGTCTGCACCGCCGCCCGCAACCAGTCTCCGCCCGGCACGTGGCTCCTCGCCGCCCACCACCGCCGAAGCCCGCCGAGCCCATCGCCGGCCCCCGCGGGCCCGTACGCCGCCGCCCGCGCCCGCGCGTTCCCGGCCTCCTCCTCCACGCCTGTGCCAAGTGGTGCCGCCGTTCGTCCTCGCCGCCTCCCTCACCGACCTTCGCTGAGCCCGCGCCTCACCGGCCTCCGCCACGGGCCCCGCCGCACCGCCGTCCCATGGCCAGATCCGCCTGCCCGCGCCGCCGCACTCCCTCCTTCGCTCCGGCCGCCGTCGCCGCAAGTCCAGCGAGCTCGCTCCGGCCATCCTCGTAGTCTATGAAGAACCCTAGATCCGAGGTCTAACCCCCCCTCTTTTTCGACTAAGTCCTTTTCTACAACTTTTTCATGCTCTGTTCTTTGCATCGTAACTCCATGACCATAGCTCTGTTTCATGCATATGAGACATAGAAATGTTCATTGTGAGATGCGCTTCATTTCATTCCATTGCGGCATGCTTGTTTGAGTTCATATTGCTGCCCTAATCATTGATGCAAGAGTGCTATAAAATGTTTACTGCTATTACTTATCAGTTTATGGTGATTTGTCATTTTTGTCACATTTGTTGTGTGCATCATATGGGCATGAGCTCTACATGTGTTTTGAACTATGTCATGCCACATTTACAGAGGTGCTTTTCGTGTATTTTTGTGATCAATGTGGTGACTAGCACAAGCATGCAAACTAGGCCTCATGATATTGCTGTTTTCAGGGACTTTGGATTTACAGTCATTTTCCTGCTGTTGTTTTTATGCCATGTAAACTTGATGCTAAAGTGAGATACATGCTTGTTTTGAGTATCTTCAGTAAGGGTGTTTTGGACACATGGTTATGCTCTATCCATCTGTGGCACAGTTTGCAATTATGGAGTGCCCTAGAATGTCTTGATCTTGCTCTACTTTTGCTATAAAATGTTCCTGGCAGATTGTTTACATGTTAATCAATTTTGCCATGGTTGTTGCTAGTGATCCATGCATTCTATGAACTTGCTCTTGCCATGGTTAGCTTCATGAACATGTCATCTTGCTGTTCCCATGCTTGTTTTGTCATGCAATGCTTTGTGGTGAGTGTTTTGATCTCGCAAAGTTGCCTTCATAATTCTGTTTATGCCAAGCTCTGTTTTCTGCTAAGTCTGAAACTGTTAATAAAACTTGCTATGTTTACATGGGTGCCATCATGTCTTATGTGCCTTTTTGGCGCATGATCAGTAAGGAACTTTGTTCTATGCGTTGAGTAGAATCATGTCATGCCTTTGTTTGCTATGATGTGTTCCTGTAGCTTGTTGTTTGCTAGCTCTGAACATTGCTTCCTGATGTTATTTCTGGCATGTTGGTATTTTCACTAAGTCTGTGAAGCTGATATCTTTTGCACTTTTGCCATGCTTGTTTGAACTTGCTATTGTGTGATTTAGCCGTAGCTCAGTGTACATGTTTTGTCAAGCATCTTGAGTACATCACTGCCATATGCTTTGTTGCTTGTTGTAGTGAAGTAGCTTGGTTTCTTGTTGCATGCTAAGTAGCATCATGCTGTTAATTACAGTTTTGCACCATTCTTGTTTTGCTTGCCATTTGCAAACCATGCATCCGTTTCCGGTGATCTTTATATCGATTTCGACCGAAATCATCTCATCTTTCCAGCGGCACACTTGGTTTGCCAAGTTGATGCCTTGATCATTCTTTCTCTTCCGGACCTCGCATATGCATTGCATATCACATCTCGCATATCATGCCATGTTTTGCATCATGTTGTTTGTGCATTGCACCATGTTTTGATTTTTGGCCCTTTGCTTGTGTTCTTACTTTGGTTAGAGCCGGGAGACGAGTACGTGATCGAGGAACATGTTGAGTACGCTAATGAGGATCAAGCTTTCGTCAACTCTGAGAACTTTGTAGGCAAGATGACCATACCCTCGAAATCACTTCTATCTTTGCTTGCTAGTTGTTTGCTCTATTGCCATGCTGCGCTACCTACCACTTGCTATATCATGCCTCCCATATTGCCATGTCAAGCCTCTAACCCACCTTTCCTAGCAAACCGTTGTTTGACTATGTTACCGCTTTTGCTCAACCCCTCTTATAGCGTTGCTAGTTGCAGGTGAAGATGAAGCATGTTCCATGTTGGAACATGGATATTGTTGGGATATCATTATTACATATTATTTACTTTAATGCATCTATATACTTGGTAAAGGGTGGAAGGCTCAGCCTTATGCCTGGTGTTTTGTTCCACTCTTGCCGCCCTAGTTTCCGTCATACCGGTGTTATATTCCTTGATTTTGCGTTCCTTATGCGGTTGGGTGTTATGGGAACCCCTTGACAGTTCGCTTTGAATGAAACTCCTCCAGCAAGGCCCAACCTTGGTTTTACCATTTGCCACCTCAGCCTTTTCCCTTGGGTTCCACGGACCCAAGGGTCATCTTTATTTTAAACCCCCGGGCCAGTGCTCCTCTGAGTGTTGGTCCAAACTGGGCGATGTCCGGTGCCCCCTGGGCAACCAGGGTCTATGCCAACCCAATGTCTAGCCCATCTGGTGTGCCCTGAGAACGAGATACGTGTGACTCCTATCGGGATCTGTCAGCATGTTGGGAGGCTTTGTTGGTCTTGTTTGACCATTGTCGAAATGTCTTGTAACCGGGATTCCGAGTCTGATCGGGTCTTCCTGGGAGAAGGAATATCCTTTGTTGACCATGAGAGCTTGTGATGGGCTAAGTTGGGACACCTGCATGGTTTTGAACTTTCGAAAGTTGTGCCCGCGGTTATGGGCAGATGGGAATTTGTTAATATCCGGTTGTAGAGAACTTGACACTTAACTTAATTAAAATGAATCAACCGCGTGTGTAGCCGTGACAGACTCTTTTCAGCGGAGTCCGGGAAGAGAACACGTCCTTGTGTTATGCTTGAGCGTAAGTATCTTCAGGATCACTTCTTGTATTAGCTCCTCGACCATGTGTTGCTTCTCTTATCGCTCTCATTTGCATATGTTAGCCTCCATATATGCTTAGTGCTTGTTTTAGCTCCACCTCACTCCCCTTTCCTACCCTTAAGCTTAAATAGTCTTGATCTTGCGGGTGTGAGATTGCTGAGTCCCCGTGACTCATGGTTACTTCCAAAAAGATGCAGGTGCCGATGATGCCAGTGCAGGGGACGCTACCGAACTCAAGTGGGAGTTCGACGAGGATTCGGGACGTTACTATGTTTCTTTTCCGGATGATCAGTAGAGGAGCCCAGTTGGGACGTTCGGGGATCTAGCATTTGGGGTTGTCTTTCTTTATTTTAGTTCCGTAGTCGGACCTTTGATTGTACCTTGGATGGTGTATGGATTATTTATGTATTGTGTGAAGTGGCGATTGTAAGCCAACTCTTTATCCCTTTCTTATTCAGTACATGGGATGTGTAAAGATTACCCCTCTTGCAACATGCCTACCATGCGGCTATGCCTCTAAGTCGTGCCCCGACACATGGGAGATATAGCCGCATTGTGGGTGTAACAAGTTGGTATCAGAGCCTTTCCCGACTTAGGAGCCCCCCTGCTTGATTGAATCGCTGACGTTGTTGAGTCTAGAACAAAATGTTTTGAGTCTTAGGATTATATATATCGGAGAGTAGGATCATTTTTACTCCTCGGTCCCTTTGTCGCTCTGGTGAGGCCTCCTAACGTAGAGTTTTGACTCTTCTCTCCTCAAATTTCACGAATTTTTTTAGGATCACGCGGGTATCTTGGAATCGTTCTGATGGTTTTGTGACGAGAACATTGTTCTTGGTGCCTCCTGTCATTTAGGGGTTGTGGTAGTGTCCCGGGGAGTTGAGCTCCGAGGTGTTGTCGTCACAATTTTATCGTTGCAGTTCTAGAATACCTGAGTTTGCCGACATCGAAAATCTCTTTTATGCAGTTGTTGATGAGATAACCTCGACGCCACCCAGTACTGGGGCGGGAGTTTGGGAGTATTGCCATAACTCGTATAACGGATGCTTTTCGAAGGTTGAGGTAAATGATTTCCAAAGATTTCTTGGTTATGTGTTGAAGGATGGATACAGCTGGATGTAGTATTTGTTAGTTTTGGGTGAGATATTATGCTTCCCGTATATCCCCAACACCTGATTGCATAACCAGAAAGTTTCGGGAGTTTTATAGGTGGGAATTCATGTAGCTCTAGTATTTCTTCCCGCAGATATTTGGTTTGTGATTGGGTAATCCTTACCACTTATTTGTTCATATCTGTACCTTGTTGCTTTATTCATCTACCTTTATCTAAGTGGCTTCTCAACTTAATGGAAGTGTGATGATTTACTTTGGCACTCGTTCATCCTTGTTCGAATGTTAAGACTTTATGTTGCAATTTTGATCCATTGATTCAGCTTGAATATATGTCTTTCAAGATGCTAATGGATGTCAACCTCTTCAGGATAGCTCCTCCAACGCGTCAGAATCCGGACCGCAATGATGGGGATCAGTCGAACCCTCCGCCACCACCTCCACCTCCGGAGGCATGGCAAGCTGTCATGGAAGCCACCAACGCCAACACTTAGATGCTTTTGCAACTCTTGCAAGAGCGCAACCAAGGGCAAGGCAACCAAGGAAATCAAGGCCAAGGCAACAATCAGCCTCAGTTTGCTACCCTCAACCAGTTCCTCGCAAACTAGCCGAAGTCCTTCAGCAACTATGTCGAGGCCACAGACGCCGACGACTGGCTCATGGATATCTGCAAACATTTTGAGTGTAGCAATGTGAGGCCTGAGGACTTTGTCAAGTTTGCTTCATTCCAACTCAAAGACCAAGCCGCTGAGTGGTATCAACAATACAGAGATTCCAGAGGAGGTCGTGTGATTACCTGCGATGATTTCCGTCTAGACTTCAAAGCTCATCACATCCCACCAAGTGTTGCTGAGAGCAAGCGTGAGGAGTTCCGCAATCTCAAGCAAGGCAGCATGTTTGTGTATCAATACAATATCCAGTTTCAGAAACTCGCTCACTTCGCTAAACAAGACGTCCCTGATGAAAAGAGTATGATTTATCAATTCAGAGATGGCCTCAGAGAAGATCTACAATTAGCTCTCATGCTTCTTGAGCCGACTAAGTTTGATGAATTCTATAACATGGCACTAAAGTAAGAAGCTGCTCAGCTCAAGTGTGAGGCATCTAAGAAGAGAGTCAGGGATGCGGTTCAATCTTCTTCTTCATCACAAGTGGCAGCTAAGCAACAGAAGTTATGGTTGCCTCCTCCTCCTCCGTTTCGTCAGCCTTACCAGCAAAAGAGCAAAGGTGGCAACGGATCTTCCCACCCACCCAACCCAGGCTATCAGAACAAAGCTCAGTCTCATACTCCAAGGTCAAGTGCTCCTTATCACCGTCCGCTCTCAGAGGTTACTTGCAACAAGTGTCAGCATAAAGGACACTATGCAAACAAGTGCTTCAACCAAAGGCGCCTTCCACCTCCTCCTCCTATGAGATCTTCCAGCAATGTAGTGGTCAAGCATAATTCCAAGTCTGCAAAGGTCAACATGACGAGCACAGCTCAGGCAGAGGATTCTTCAGAAGTGATCATGGGTAATCTTCTAGTTAATGACTTTCCTGCTAAAGTTCTTTTTGATACTGGTGCATCGCATTGTTTCATTTCAAGACCATTTGCATCTAAGCATGAGTTGCCTTTCCAAGATTTGCCTAGGCAGTTATCAGTTGTCTCTCTGGGTAAATTCATGAACGCAAGCTCTGTGGTTCCGGATGTTTCTATCAAGTTGGGTCACTATAAATTTCTGTCCTCTCCAATTGTTCTTGGTGACTCGGATATTGATCTAATTCTCGGCATGGACTGGCTTTCTAAGCACAAGGCTCAGCTTGATTGTGCTGCCGAACAGATTCAATTGACACACTCGTCTGAGGATGTGATCATCCATGCCGCTCGGGATGATACCATTCGACTGTTTTCTCTCAATGAGAAGGGCGAGTTGAATGCCATCTCTCAGATTCCAGTCGTTTGTGAATATCAAGACGTCTTTCTAGAAGAGCTTCCAGGAATGCCTCCTCACTAGCCAGTTGAATTCGTTATCGATCTTGAGCCTGGCACGGAACCTGTTTGCAATTGTCCTTACAAGCTTGGACCAGAGGAGTTGAAGGAGTTGAAGAAACAACTCGATGAACAAGGGCGTATGGGTCTGATCAGACCAAGTTCTTCTCCATGGGGTTGTGGTGTTCTTTTTGTCAAGAAGAAGGATGGAACGGAACGACTCTGCGTCAACTACCGTCCATTGAACAAGAAGACAATAAAGAACAAGTACCCACTTCCCAACATCAATGAGCTATTCGAGCAACTTAAAGGTGCTCAAGTATTCTCCAAGCTTGACCTTCGTATGGGTTATCATCAGATTCGCATTCGTGAACAAGATAACCCCAAGACAGCATTCAGAACAAGCTATGGTTCTTATGAATATAATGTCATGTCTTTCGGCCTTGTCAATGCTCCTCCAACGTTCTATCGCATGATGAACTTCATCTTCAACCCTTACACAAATGATTTCTTCTTGGTGTATCTCGATGATATTTTGGTCTTTTCCAAGAATAAGGAGGATCATGCCAAGCATTTGAGATTGGTACTTGACAAACTCAGAGAGCATCAATTCTATGCGAAGTTTTCCAAGTGTGAGTTCTGACTTGATGAAGTTCTCTACCTTGGTCATATCATCTCCGCCAAAGGCATCGCTGTTAATCCTGAGAAGGTGTCTGCAATTGTGAATTGGGAACTGCCTCAAAATGTCAAGCAACTCTGTAGTTTTCTTGGGCTTGCAAGCTATTGTCGAAGATTCATTGAGAATTTCTCTAAGATTGCAAAGCCTCTTTCCAACCTCCTCCAGAAGCATGTTAAGTATATATGGACGCCTAAGTGTGACATTACTTTCAGCACCCTCAAAGAGAAGTTAGTCAAAGCTCCTATCTTGACTCCTCCTAATGAATCCAAACCATTCAAAGTTTTCTATGATGCCTCCCAAGGTCTCGGTGCTGTGTTAATGCAAGAGAAGAAAGTTGTGGCTTATACCTCTCGTCAGTTGAAGCCCAACGAAAGGAACTACCCCACTGATGATCTCGAGTTGGCGGCAGTTGTCCATGCATTATTAACGTGGAGACATCTCTTGTTGGGAAGGAAAGTGGACATCTTCACTGATCATAAGAGCCTTAAGTACATATTCACTCAGCCCAACCTCAACCTCAGGCAGACTCGTTGGGTCGAAATGATTCAAGAATACAATCCGAGTATTGAATATACTCCAGGCAAGCCCAATGTCATTGCAGATGCTTTGAGCAGGAAGGCTTACTGCAACAGTTTAATTCTCAAGCCCTTCCAACCGGACCTTTGTGAAGCTTTTCGCAAACTGAATCTCCAAGTTGTTCATCAAGGCTTTCTTGCAAACCTCCAAGTCTCTCCTACTTTGGAAGATCAAATTCGTGAGGCACAACTTCTTGATTCCATGGTGAAGAAGGTGAAACATGGGATTGCCAAGAGCCAACCCAAGTACAAGAGCTATCGCATTGATGACAAAGACACTCTATTCTTCAAGGATTGAATTGTGGTTCCTAAAGGTGATATAAAGAAAGTCATTATGAACAAGGCGCACAATTCCCTTCTATCCATTCATCCGGGAAGTACAAAGATGTACCATGACCTCAAGCAGTCGTATTGGTGGACTCGAATGAAGCGAGAAATTGCTCAATTCGTGAACGAATGTGATGTCTGCAGCAGAGTGAAAGCAGAACACCAATAGTCAGCTGGTCTCCTCCAACCTCTTGCTATTCCAGAATGGAAGTTTGATCATATCGAGATGGACTTCGTGACTGGATTTCCCAAGTCCAAACGTGGAAATGATGCTATCTTTGTTGTCATCGACAAGCTTACTAAAGTGTATCATTTTCTTCCAATCAAAGAATCTATCACAGCAGCTCAGCTGGCAGAATTATACACCTCCAGGATTGTCTCTTTGCACGGCATTCCGCAATTGATATCTTCAGATCGTGGAAGCATCTTCACTTCTAAGTTCTAGGACTCCTTCCAGAAGGCCATGGGCACCAACATTCGCTTCAGCACAGCCTTCCATCCTCAAACTAGTGGCCAAGTCGAGCGAGTCAACCAAATCCTTGAAGATATGCTCAGGGCTTGTGTCATTTCCTTCAGTATGAAGTGGGAAGATTGTATTCCATATACCGAGTTCTCCTGCAACAACAATTTCCAAGCGAGTTCGGGCAAGGCCCCATTCGAAATTCTCTATGGCAGAAAGTGTCGTACTCCTCTCAATTGGTTAGAGACTGGTGAATGCCAACTTCTTGGCAACGACTTGATCACAGAGGCTGAAGAAATGTGCAAAGTCATCCATGAAAATCTCAAAGCCGCGCAATCGTGCCAGAAGAGTTACTATGATAGCAAGCACCATGACTTGGCTTTCGAGATCGGAGACCATGTCTACCTCCGCGTCTCTCCAATGAAAGGCACTCGTCGCTTCGGTATCAAAGGGAAGCTTGCCCCTAGATACGTGGGTCCTTTCAAGATCATTGGCAAAAGAGGCGATCTCACCTATCAACTTGAGCTTTCGTCCAACTTCGCAAACGTGCACGATGTGTTTCACGTGTCACATCTTCGCAAGTGCTTCAAGACTCTTGAGCGCACTATCAACTTCGAAGAGATTGACCTCCAAGAAGACTTGTCTTATCATGAGCATCCCATTGCTATTATTGAAGAAACCAAGTGCAAGACTCGCAACAAGTCTATCAAATTCCTGAAAGTGAAGTGGTCACACCATTCTGACCGAGAAGCCACCTGGGAACGCGAGGACCACCTCCGTTCCGAATATCCGGAGTTCTTTCAGTCCTAGATCTTGGGACGAGATCCTCTCGTAGTGGTGGAGTGTTGTAACACCCCGGATGTAACTTACCATAATTGTAACTCCGACTCTGCCATTTTCGGCTTTAAGTTATGAGATTCCCTTTGTGGTTGGGTTTTGTCTTTGTTTTGTAATTTGTTCATGTCATGCATTTCATATCATGTCATCATGTGCATCGCATTTGCATTCGTGTTCGTCTCATGCATCCAAGCATTTTCCCCATTGTCCGTTTTGCAATCCGACACTCCTACATGCACCGGCGCACCCCTCTTGCCTCTTTTCGTGAGCGGGTGTTAAACATTCTCGGAATGGACCGAGATTTGCCAAGTGGCCTTGGTACACCACCGGTAGACCGCCTGTCAAATTTCGTTCCATTTGGAGTCCGTTTGATACTCCAATGGTTAACCGGGGAACCGCGAAAGCCTCTTGTGTGTTGCAGCCCTACACCCCTCCAAAACAGCCCAATAACCCATACAAACCCCATCCATGTCCTTCGTCGTCGGATCACGATCGTGTGGGCGAAAACTACACCCCATTTGGACACTCCTACCTCCTTCTAGCTATAAATATGTGCATCCCCCGAAAATTCGCGGTCCAAAACCCTAGCCCCGCTCCTCTCCGCCGCCAGACCCGTCCGGATCGGACCGGACGCATCCGCGCCACCGCCCGCAACCAGTCTCTGCCCGCCATGTGGCTCCTCGCTGCCCACCGCAGCCGAAGCCCGCCGAGCCCATCGCCGGCCCCCGCGGGCCCGTATGCCGCCGCCCGCGCCCATGTGCCCCGCTGCCTCCTCCGCGCCTACGCCAAGCGCCGCCGCCGTTCGTCCTCGCTGCCTCCCTCGCCTACCTCCACCGAGCCCGCGCCATCGCTAGCCTCTGCCGCTCGTTCATCGCGAACCCCGTCGCCCCGCCGTCCCGTGGCTAGATCCGCCTGCCAGAGCCGCTGCACTCCCTCCTCCGCTTCGGCCGCCATCGCCGCAAGTCCGGCGAGCTCGCTCCAGCCATCCTCGTAGTCCGTGAAGAACCCTAGATCTGAGGTATAACCCTCCTCTTTTTCGACTAAGTCCTTTTCTGCAACTTTTTCATGCTTTGTTCTTTGCATCGTAACTCCATGACCGTAGCTCAGTTTCATGCATATGAGATATAGAAATGTTCATTGTGATATGCGCTTCATTTCATTCCATTGTGGCATGCTTGTTTGAGTTCATATTTATGCCCTAATCATTGATGCAAGAGTGCTATAAAATGTGTACTGCTGTTACTTATCAGTTTATGGTGATTTGTCATTTTTGTCACATTTGTTGTGTGCATCATATGGGCATGAGCTCTACATGTGTTTTGAACTATGTCATGCCACATTTACAGAGGTGCTTTCCATGTATTTTTGTGATCAATATGGTGACTAGCACAAGCATGCAAACTAGGCCTCGTGATATTGTTGTTTTCAGGGACTTTGGATTTTATAGTCATTTTCCTTGTTTTGTTTTTATGCCATGTAAACTTGATGCTAAAGTGAGATCCATGCTTGTTTTGAGTATCCTCGGTAAAGGTGTTTTGGACATATGGTTATGCTCTATCCATCCGTGGCACTGTTTACAATTATGGGTGCCCTAGAATGTATTGATCTTGCTCTACTTTTGCTATAAAATGTTCCTAGCAGATTGTTTACATGTTAATCAATTTTTCCATGGTTCTTGCTAGTGATCCATGCATTCTATGAACTTGCTCTTGCCATGGTTAGCTTCATGAACATGTCATCTTGTTGTTGCCATGCTTGTTTTTTCATGCACTGCTTTGTGGTGAGTGTTTTGAGCTCGCAAAGTTGCCTTCATAATTCTGTTTATGCTAAGCTCTGTTTTCTGCTAAGTCTGAAACTGTTAATAAAACTTGCTATGTTTACATGGGTGCCATCATGTCTTATGTGCCTTTTTGGCGCATGATCAGTAAGGGACTTTGTTCTATGTGTTGAGTAGAATCATGTCATGCCTTTTTTTGCTATGATATGTTCCTATAGCTTGTTGTTTGCTAGCTCTGAACATTGCTTCCTGATGTTATTTCTGGCATGTTAGTATTTTCACTAAGTCTGTGAAGCTGATATCTTTTGCACTTTTGCCATGCTTGTTTGAAGCTGCTATTGTGTGATTTAGTCGTAGCTCAGTGTACATGTTTTGTCAAGCATCTTGAGTACATCACTGCCATATGCTTTGTTGCTATGTTGTAGTGAACTAGCTTGGTTTCTTGTTGCATGCTAAGTAGCATCGTGCTATTAATTACAGTTTTGCACCATTCTTGTTTTGCTTGCCATTTGGAAACCGTGCATCCGTTTCCGGTGATCTTTATATCAATTTCAACCGAAATCATCTCATATTTCCAGCGGCACACTTGGTTTGCCAAGTTGATGCCTTGATCATTCTTTCTCTTCCGGAGCTCGCACATGCATTGCATATCACATCTCGCATATCATTCCATGTTTTGCATCATGTTGTTTGTGCATTGCACCGTGTTTTGATTTTTGGCCCTTTGCTTGTGTTCTTTGGTTAGAGCCGGGAGACGAGTACGTGATCGAGGAACCTGTTGAGTACGCTAACGAGGATCAAGCTTTCGTCAACTCTGAGAACTTTGCAGGCAAGATGACCATACCCTCGAAATCACTTCTATCTTTGCTTGCTAGTTGTTTGCTCTATTGCCATGCCGCGCTACCTACCACTTGCTATATCATGCCTCCCATATTGCCATGTCAAGCCTCTAACCCACCTTTCCTAGCAAACCGTTGTTTGACTATGTTACCGCTTTTGCTCAGCCCCTCTTATAGCGTTGCTAGTTGCAGGTGAAGATGAAGCATGTTCCATGTTGGAACATGGATATTGTTGGGATATCATTACTATATATTATTTACTTTAATGAATCTATATACTTGGTAAAGGATGGAAGGCTCGGCCTTATGCCTGGTGTTTTGTTCCACTCTTGCCGCCCTAGTTTCCGTCATACCGGTGTTATGTTCCTTGATTTTGCGTTCCTTACGCGGTTGGGTGTTATGGGAACCCCTTGACAGTTTGCTTTGAATAAAACTCCTCCAGCAAGGCCCAACCTTGGTTTTACCATTTGCCACCTCAGCCTTTTCTCTTGGGTTCCATGGAATAGTATGCGGAACGGGTATACTGCTCATGATAGAGACCACCTGGGAGTTCCATAGTGCGGCGTGGCTTGTCTGCTTCCCTGGTTCTAGCATCGTTTGTGCGGCAATTGAACTACCGAACAGGCCTTCCGAAGGATGAAGTCCTGAAAGTAAGAGAAAATTAAAAAATCAGCAGCCCCTGGTACGGTTTAAGCCGTGTTTTGGGCATGTCGTGATGGTGCCCCTCCCCCTGTGCCCATGGTATCTCTAGAGCGTAGTTATGTACGCGAAGTACTGGCATCGCCTTTTTGCAAGGGTTGGGGTTGGGGCCGCATTGCTATGCCTGCTCGGATCGTGCCAGGCGGTCTTGTTGTAGGTTACTCCAGGCGCGCTTGACGGTGTCCGGTCGTTTAGTGGCCGGACTGGAGAACTGCCTGGAGAGGCTGCTTTGTACTTCCGCTGCAAGGGCCGCCGTGTGCTCCTCCGTTCGGAGGGAGCGTTCGGTGTTTCCATTGACCGTAATTACTCCTCGAGGGCTTGGCATCTTGAGCTTAAGGTATGCGTAATGTGGTACCGCATTGAACTTAGCGAATGCGGTTCGCCCGAGCAGTGCGTGATAGCCACTGCGAAACGGGACTATGTCGAAGATTAACTCCTCGCTTTGGAAGTTATCCGGAGATCCGAAGACCACTTCAAGTGTGACTGAGCCTGTACAGTTGGCCTCTACACCTGGTATTACGCCTTTAAAGGTCGTTTTGATGGGCTTAGTCCTCGAGGGATCTATGCCCATTTTTCGCACTGTATCCTGGTAAAGCAGGTTCAGGCTACTGCCCCCGTCCATAAGGACTCTAGTGAGATGAAATCTGTCAATAATTGGGTCTAGAACCAATGCGGCAAATCCGCCATGACGGATGCTAGTGGGATGGTCCCTTCGATCAAAGGTGATCGGGCAGGAGGACCATGGGTTGAACTTTGGGGCGACTGGCTCTACTGCGTATACGTCCCTTAACGCACGCTTCCGCTCCCTTTTGGGGACATGGGTTGCGTATATCATGTTCATCGTCCGCACTTGTGGGGGAAAACCCTTCCGTCCACTGTTGTTCGGCGGCCGGGGCTCCTCATCGTCATCGCTATGCAGCCCATTGTCTTCATTTTTGGCGTTTAACTTGCCTGCCTGCTTGAACACCCAACAATCCCTGTTGGTGTGATTGGCTGGCTTTTCGGGGGTGCCATGTATCTGGCGCGAGCGGTCGAGTATTCGGTCCAAACTGGACGGGCCCCTAGGATTCCTTTTGAATGGCTTTTTCCGCTGACCGGATTTAGAGCCTCTGAATCCGGCATTAACTGCCGTATCCTCAGCATTGTCGCTGTTAATGCGGCGCTTCTGCTTGTTGCGACGCGACCTACCACTACTGTCCCTGGTGTTCGAATTACCAGGGTTCTTGGTCATATTGTTGCTACGAGCAAGCCAGCTGTCTTCTCCTACGTAAAAGCGGGTCATGAGTGTCGTGAGTGCTGCCATAGATTTCGGCTTCTCCTGTCCAAGGTGCCGGGCCAGCCACTCGTCATGGATATTGTGTTTGAAGGCTGCTAGGGCCTCAGCATCCGGACAGTCGACTATTTGATTCTTCTTTGTTAGGAACCGTGTCGAGAATTGCCTGGCCGATTCCTTTGGCTGCTGAATTACGTGACTTAGGTCATCGGCATCTGGGGGTCGCACGTAAGTGCCCTGGAAATTGTCGAGGAATGCGGCTTCCAGGTCCTCCCAACAACTGATTGATCCTGTTGGCAAGCTGTTAAGCCAATGCCGAGCTGGTCCTTTAAGCTTGAGTGGGAGGTATTTGATGGCGTGGAAATCATCACCGCGGGCCATGTGGATATGAAGGAGATAATCCTCGATCCATACCTGAAAGTGGCACTTGTCTTCGAGTGTTGAACTGGGTTGTTGGCGCTTTCGTTGTCGCAGTAAAGTGGCACTTGCTTCAGATGAATGCCATAGTCCTTGAGTGTTTGCTTCATCCACAGAAGCTGAGCGCAGCATGATCCAGCAGCAATGTATTCAGATTCAGCAGTGGAGAGAGATACACAGTTCTGCTTCTTTGAAGACCAACATACAAGTGATCGTCCTAGAAAGTGACATGTGCCTGATGTAGACTTGCGATCAACTTTGTCACCAGCATAATCAGCATCCGAGAATCCAACCAGATCAAACTCTGAGCCCTTTGGATACCATAATCCTAGAGTTGGGGTGTGAGCCAAATATCGAAGAATTCGCTTCACAGCTAAGTGATGCGACTCCTTTGGTGCCGCTTGAAATCGATCACACATGCACATAGATAAAGTAAAGAACCAATCATGGAGCAGTATACCTTTTGATCGAACTCTTTACCATTGTCGTCGGGACCCAGATGATGTTTGGCTGGCATTGGTGTTGTGAAGCCTTTGCAGTCTTGCATACCGAACTTCTTCAGGCAATCTTTGAGATACTTCTCTTGAGATATGAAGATGTCGTTGCGTTGTTATCGTATTTGAAGACCGAGGAAGAACTTCAGCTCTCCCATCATAGACATCTGATATTGCTCTTGCATCATATATCCAAACTCTTCACTGTACTTCTGATTGGTGCAGCCGAAGATAATGTCATCCACATATATTTGGCACACAAACAGTTCACCATCATATGTCTTCGTGAAGAGAGTGGGGTCTAGGGAACCAGGTATGAAGCCTTTGCTCTTCAAGAAGTATTTGAGTGTGTCATACCAGGCCCGAGGGGCTTGTTTGAGGCCATACAGTGCCTTGTTGAGCCTGTATACCATGTCAGGATGTTTTGGATCTTCAAAGCCAGGCGGTTGTGCAACATACACTTCTTCTTCAATCTTGCCATTAAGAAAAGCACTCTTCACATCCATTTGATATAGAAGTATGTTATGATGATTTGCATAGGCCAGCAGTATGTGTATGGCTTCAAGTCTAGCCACAGGAGCAAATGTTTCATCGAAGTCAATCCCTTCAACTTGAGTGTACCCTTGAGCAACGAGATGAGCTTTGTTTTTGACAACTTGACCATGCTCATCTTGCTTGTTGCGATATATCCATTTGGTGCCTATTATATTGTGCTTGCGTGGATCAGGACGCTTAACCAGTTTCTATACATTATTCAGCTCAAACTGATGAAGCTCTTCTTGCATAGCTTGAATCCATTCAGGTTCCATGAAGTCTTCTTCAACTTTCTTGGGTTCTGTTATTGAGACGAATGCGAAGTGCCCACAGAAATTTGCTAGCTGAGTTGCTCTTGAATGAGTGAGTGGACCGGGTGCATTGATGCTATCAATTATTCTTTCAATGTGCACTTCATTGGCAATGCGAGGATGTACAGGGCGAAGATTTTGCTCTTGCTGGTCATTGTCGTTGTTAGAAGGAATGTCTTCAGGCTGAGCATTGTCTTCATGTTGATCAGGTGCTAAGATGATAAGTTCTTCTTCAGGATGAGCTTCAGAAGGTATAATTTCTCCAGTTCCCATTAGCTTGATTGATTCACTGGATGGAACTTCATCTAGCACATTTGGCAGTTGCTCTCTTTGTGAACCATTGGTCTCATCGAACCGCACATCCACTGTTTCAACCACTTTGTAATGAAAGATATTGAAGACTCTGTAGGAGTGTGAATCCTTTCCATAACCAAGCATAAAACCCTCATGTGCTTTTGGTGCAAACTTTGAGGTGTGATGTGGGTCCTTGATCCAGCACCTGGCTCCAAATACTCTGAAGTAACTGACATTTGGCTTCTTGCCAGTAAGGAGCTCATAAGATGTCTTGTTCAGAAGCTTGTGAAGATAAACACGATTGATTGTATGGCATGCAGTATCAATGGCTTCAGGCCAGAATTTTCTTGGGGTCTTGTATTCATCTAGCATCGTTCTGGCCATCTCAATGAGTGTTCTGTTCTTGCGTTCGACGACGCCATTCTGCTGTGGCGTGTACGGGGCCGAGAATTCATGTGTGATGCCCAAGGTATCAAGATATGTATCAAGGCCAGTGTTCTTGAATTCAGTGCCATTGTCACTTCTGATGTGCTTTATCTTGGCGCCATAATTGTTCATAGCTCGATTGGTGAAGCGTCTGAAGACATCCTGCACTTCAGTCTTATAAAGGATTATGTGCACCCAAGTATATCTAGAATAATCATCAACAATGACAAAGCCATAGAGACAAGCAGTAGTAGTAAGAGTTGAGTAATGAGTGGGACCGAAAAGATCCATGTGAAGCAGTTCGAAGGGTTGTGTAGTGGTCATGATTGTCTTCGAGGGATGTTTGGCCCTCGTCATCTTTCCTGCCTCACAGGCACCGCATAAGTGATCTTTCTTGAACTTGACGCCCTCGATGCCTATGACATGCTTCTTCTTTGCCAGGGTGTGGAGGTTCCTCATGCCAGCATGCCCAAGCCTCCGATGCCAGAGCCAGCATTCTGAAGCTTTTGCTAGAAGACATACAGCAAGCTGTGGTCCTGCTGTGAAATCTACCACGTACAAATCATCTTTTCGATACCCTTCAAATACTATAGACTTGTCAGATTCCATTAGAACAAGGCAACGATATTTTCCAAATATTACGATCATGTTCAAATCGCAAAGCATTGGGACAGACATTAAGTTGAAGCCAAGGGATTCAACAAGCATGACTTTATCCATGTGTTGATCCCTTGAGATTGCAACTCTACCTAGACCCAATACCTTACTTTTACCAGTGTCAGCAAATGTGATGTGGCTCTTGTCAGATGGACGTAAGGTTGAGTCCATAAGAAGGCTTCTTTTGCCAGTCAGGTGATTTGTACACCCACTATCAATAATCCATTCTGAAGACGCTGGTGTCGTACCCTACAGTGCAGTTAGGGGGATAGGCTTCACCAAGAGCATTGTGAAGCAAAAACATTTGACGAACCAATGGGTTATGAAAGCTTAGATCCAGATTAGGACTAATAGGGAGAGTAGCGAGCGATTCAGGAACGAAGTACATAGTAAGACCATTCGGGCATTTGATCTTGCGCCCTACAAGATGTTTAAGGTCCCTAGCAATAGCGTTAGACGATTTTGGTTTTCTGCTGGAGACCTTTCCCTGCAAAAGAGAGTTAAGCTTTCTTAGCCACTCACATCTTCAAGGGTGGCTTAGAAGCAATAAGTCTAAGTGCAGCATCTGAGAATTTTGGCTTTGGAGCCCTAGCAAACAGTCTTGCAGGCGGACAATAGTACTCATAAGAATAAGCAGAATAGTTCTTGGTCTTATGAACATGGCGGTTTGATGAACCGCTCTCATATTCATATGCCTGAGTATGGTTTACCTGCAAAGCATTTGCGTTAGTGCGACTCAGGTGAGTCCTCTGTCTGTATGAAGCCTTTGGACCGTATGAAGCCTTTGGTCTGAGGTTTGTCTTCTTCACGTGAGGTGTCATGATGACATTCACAGGAAGATTCTTCAGACACCTTTTCAGAACCCAGATCTTCTTCATAGGCGATCCATTCCTGCAATTAGTACCAATGTACCTGGCAAACACTTCACCATTCTGATTCTTAAACAGTGTATAGTTTGCATCAAAGGATTCATCAATGATAATGGGGTTAGCACAAGTGAAGCCAGATAGATTGGATGGATCTGCTGAAGGTTCCTTTGCAGCAACCCACATGGTTTTGGGGTACTGCTCAGGTTTCCAGTACGAGCCATCATCATTCATTTTCCTTACAAACCCAACACCCTCTTTCCTCGGGTTTCGGTTCAGAATCTGCTTTTTGAGGACATCACATAGTGTCTGATGCCCTTTAAGACTTTTGTACATCCCTGTTTCAAGCAATGTCTTCAACCTAGCATTCTCATCAGCAATAGCGGTGGTATCCTCGGCAGAGGGGTTAGTTACCACATCAACAGTTGAAGATATTGCAACAGCAGTAGCAGTAGAACATTCAGCAACAGAAGTAGCATTATCACGCTCAATGCATTTAAGACATGGTGGTTCAAATCCTTCCTGAGCGGAACTGATCTGTTTGGCACGAAGTGACTCGCTTTCCTTTTGAAGATCTTCATGAGCCGCTCTCAATTTCTCAAGATCTTGCTTCCTTCGAAGATAATCATAGGAAAGCTTTTCATGAGTTGTTGAGAGAGTTTCATGACGACTTTCAAGTTCCTGATACTTAACATGAAGATTTTTTATGTCTTCAATTAAGGATTCAGATCGAGTCATTTCAGCACCTAACAGATCATCGCTTCTGTCTAACAGTTTTTGAATATGTTCCATAGCTTTCTGTTGTTCAGTTGCAATTTTAGCAAGTGTTTTGTAGCTGGGTTTTGAACCACAATCAGAGTCATCGTCACTAGATGTTTGATAGTGAGTAGTGCGTGTGTTTACCTTGGCACCGCGTGCCATGAAGCAGTAGGTAGAAGCGGAGTAGTCCTTGTCATTTGCATCGGTGTCAGTGATGAAGTCATTGTCTTCAGTGTTGAAGATGGACTTGGCGACGTATGTTGTAGCCAGACTTGCGACGCTTGAATCGGACTCCTCCTCAGACTCCACCTCCGCCTCCTCAGAAGCAGACTCCTCCTCTGAATCCATTTCCTCGCCAACAAACGCACATGCCTTGCCAGATGAGCTCTTCTTGTGTGATGAAGACTTTGAGGAAGACTTGGAAGAAGACTTTGAGTATTTCTTCTTCTTCTTGTCGTCAGAGTCATATTCCTTGCTCTTCTTCTTCTTTTTGTTCTCATTATCCCACTGTGGACACTCAGAGATGAAGTGGCCAAGTTTCTTGCACTTGTGACATGTTTTCTTCTTGTAGTCATGAGCAGAAGCTTCATCATTTCTTGAGCTTGATCGGGAAGACTTTCTGAAGCCTTTCTTCTTGGTGAATTTTTGGAACTTCTTGACAAGCATAGCAAGTTCCCTTCCAATGTCTTCAGGATCATCAGAACTGCTGTCAGATTCTTCTTCAGATGAGGAGACAGCTTTTGCCTTCAAGGCACGAGTTCGCCCATAGTTTGGACCGTAGATATCTCTTTTCTCAGAAAGCTGAAACTCATGTGTGTTGAGCCTCTCAAGTATGTCAGATGGATCGAGTATCTTGAAATCAGGAACGTTCTTGAATCATCAGGGCTAGGGTGTCAAACGAACTATCAAGTGATCTCAGTAGTGTCTTGATGACTTCATGTTTGATGATCTCAGTAGCGCCGAGGGCTTGAAGCTCATTTGTGATGTCAGTGAGTCGGTCAAATGTGAGCTGGACATTCTCATTGTCATTTCACTTGAAGCGGTTGAAGAGGTTGCGAAGGACACTGATTCTCTGATCTCTCTGGGTTGAGACGCCTTCATTGACCTTGGAGAGCCAGTCCCAGACCAGCTTAGATGTTTTCAAAGCACTCACACGGCCATATTGTCCTTTGGTCAGATGACCACAGATGATATTCTTGGCAGTAGAGTCCAGTTGAGCGAATTTCTTGACATCAGCAGCAGTGACACCTTCTCCAGCCTTGGGAATGCCATTCTCGACGACATACCATAGGTCGACGTCAATGGCTTCAAGATGCATGCGCATCTTATTCTTCCAGTAGGGATATTCAGTTCCATCAAAGACGGGGCACGCAACGGAGACTTTAATTATCCCTGCAGTCGACATAGCTAAAACTTCAGGTGGTTAAACCGAATCACACAGAACAAGGGAGCACCTTGCTCTGATACCAATTGAAAGTGCGTTATATCGACTAGAGGGGGGTGAATAGGCGATTTTTAAGAAAGTCTTCAAAACGTGGAAGTTATGAAGACAAACGATAGAAATAAACCTATTACCCTGCAGCGGAAGGTAGACTACACTAGGCAAGCCATAGTCAAGTATTCAATAGTGAAAGCACAATGACTAATAGCAGCAATGTAGTAAGGATCAGGTAGGAAGATATTGTGAAGCCACACAGAACATGCTGTCACTCAGTGAAGACAAAAGATGGTGCGAACATACAATGACTTCACAAGGAGTAACAGTAAGTAAAGGGAAGGGAAGATGGAACCAGTGACTCGCTGAAGACAATGATTTGTTGGACCAATTCCAGTTGCTGTGACAACTATACGTCTGGTTAGGGCGGCTAGGTATTTAAACCTTAGGACACACAGTCCCGGACACCCAGTCCTGAACACGCAGCTCAGGACACCCAGTCCTCACCGTATTCCCCTTGAGCTAAGGTCACACAGACCTCGCCCAATCACTCTGGTAAGTCTTCAAGGTAGACTCCCAAACCTTCACAGACTTCGTTCACCGGCAATTCACAATGTCTCTTGGATGCTCAGAACGCGACGCCTAATCGGCTGGAGGATGCACAGTCCTCAAGTGTAATAAGTCTTCAGATCACACAGACAAGAAGATTTAAGTGATGCCTAATTCTCTTTGGCTCTGGGTAGTTAGGGCTTTATCCTCGCAAGGAATTCTCTCTCAAAGGCTTCGAGGTGGGTTGCTCTCAAACGACAAAAGCCGTACTCTCAATCTGAGCAGCCAACCGTTTATGGTTGTAGGGGGTGGGCTATTTATAGCCACTTGGCAACCCGACCTGATTTGTCCGGAATGACCCTGGATCACTAAGGAACTGACACGTGTTCCAATGGTCAGATTTCAAACTCACACGGCAACTTTACTTGGGCTACAAGCAAAGCTGACTTGTCCGACTCTGGACAAGATTCGCTCTCATAGTCTTCACTCGAAGACATAGGTTTTGGTTAGGCATCACTTCAGTCATTCTAACTGGTTCTCTTGGACCCCACTTAATAGTACGGTGGTTCCTATGACTCAACACAAAAGAAAAAGAACTACGAAAGATCTAAGTCTTCGAGCTCCATAGGCTTCATGTGGTGTCTTCTCTTGTCATAGTCTTCAATGTGAATATCTTCATATACCACCTTTGACTTCAATGTCTTCATACATTTTTAGGGGTCATCTCTGGTAGGAAAACCGAATCAAGGAGGGACTTCTACCTATGTTATCCTGCAATTCTCACAAACACATTAGTCCCTCAACTAGGTTTGTCGTCAATACTCCAAAACCAACTAGGGGTGGAACTAGATGCACTTACAATACCGCAGGATCTGTTGTGCCATCATATGATTCGATGTTTACGGGTTTGAAACCCTCAGGGATTTGATGATCTATTATTTCGTCTGTAAAGCAGAGTGGGTGTGCGGACTTGGGTGCTGGAGCTCGAGTGCGCAAGAATGGATAGGCGAAGGAGGAAGAAGGCGTAGGTGAAAAGGTGGATCTTTATCCCCTTATATGGGTGGACGCAGCTACATGTCCCCACCAGCCTGATAAAACTCGCTTATCTCCAAGCGTCGTAATCGATGGCGCGGTTGGGTTACCCACACCCGTATTGATGAGAATCCCGGAATAAGGGGACATGATCTCTGCTTTAACAAGATGTGCCAAGGAAACCGCCTCGCATAACGCGCTGAGATGGGATAGTAAAACGGTTCGAACAAAAGCTTGGCCGTGGTGTGATGTCACACTACGGAATACGTCAGCAGATTAGATTTGTGTAAATATTATTCTCTCCATGGCAATATGTGGAAACTTATTTTTTAGAGCCGGATACTATCTTTGTGTTCAAAATCTTCTATTAAGTACTTGGAGGAGGAACCCGCCTTGCAATGCCGAAGACAATATGCGCGCCGGACTCGTTGTCATTGAAGCCTGGTTCAGGGGCTACTGAGGGAGTCCTGGATTAGGGGGTGTTTGGATGGCCGGACTATACCTTCAGCCGGACTCCTGGACTATGAAGATACAAGATTGAAGACTCTGTCCCACGTCTGGGAGGGACTTTCCTTGGCGTAGAAGGCAAGCTTGGCGATACGGATATGAAGATCTCCTACCATTGTAACCGACTCTATGTAACCCTAACCCTATCCGGTGTCTATATAAACCGGAGGGTTTTAGTCCGTAGGACAACATACACATCAACAATCATACCATAGGCTAGCTTCTAGGGTTTAGCCTCCTCGATCTCGTGGTACATCTACTCTTGTACAACCCATATCATCAATATTAATCAAGCAGAACGTAGGGTTTTACCTCCATCGAGAGGACCCGAACCTGGGTAAAACTTCGTGTCCCTTGTCTCCTGTTACCATCCGGCCTAGACGCACAGTTCAGGACCCCCTACCCGAGATCCGCCGGTTTTGACACCGACAATCATCTTTATTTTAAACCCCCGGGCCAGTGCTCCTCTGAGTGTTGGTCCAAACTGGGCGATGTCCGGCGCCCCTTGGGCAACCAGGGTCTATGCCAACCCAACATCTAGCCCATCCGGTGTGCCCTGAGAACGAGATACGTGTGACTCCTATCAGGATTTGTCAGCACGTTGGGAGACTTTGGTGGTCTTGTTTGACCATTGTCGAAATGTCTTGTAACCAGGATTCCGAGTTTGATCGGGTCTTCCTGGGAGAAGGAATATCCTTTGTTGACCATGAGAGCTTGTGATGGGCTAAGTTGGGACACCTGCATGGTTTTGAACTTTCGAAAGTTGTGCCCGCGGTTATGGGCAGATGGGAATTTGTTAATATCCGGTTGTAGAGAACTTGACACTTAACTTAATTAAAATGAATCAACCGCGTGTGTAGCCGTGACAGACTCTTTTCAGCAGAGTCCGGGAAGAGAACACGTCCTTGTGTTATGCTTGAGCGTAAGTATCTTCATGATCACTTCTTGATCATTATTAGCTTCTCGACCGTGCGTTTCTTCTCTTCTCGCTCTCATTTGCGTATGTTAGCCTCCATATATGCTTAGTGCTTGCTGCAGCTCCACCTCACTCCCCTTTCCTACCCTTAAGCTTAAATAGTCTTGATCTCGCGGGTGTGAGATTGCTGAGACCTCGTGACTCACGGTTACTTCCAAACAGATGCAGGTGCCGATGATGCCAGTGCAGGAGTTCAACGAGGATTCGGGACGTTACTATGTTTCTTTTTCCGGATGATCAGTAGAGGAGCCCAGTTGGGACGATCGGGGATCTAGCATTTGGGGTTGTCTTTCTTTATTTTGGTTCCGTAGTCAGACCTTTGATTGTACCTTGGATGATGTATGGATTATTTATGTATTGTGTGAAGTGGCGATTGTAAGCCAACTCTTTATCCCTTTCTTATTCAGTACATGGGATGTGTAAAGATTACCCCTCTTGCGACATGCCTACCATGCGGCTATGCCTCTAAGTCGTGCCCCGACACGTGGGAGATATAGCCGCATTGTGGGTGTAACACTAGCGAACCAGGTTTGAAGCCTTTGCTCTTCAGGAAGTCTTTGAGTGTGTCATACCAAGCGCGAGGAGCTTGTTTGAGGCCATACAGTGCCTTGTTGAGTTTGTAGACCATATCAAGACGCTTTGGATCTTCAAAACCAGGAGGTTGGGCTACCTATACTTCTTCTTCAGTTTTGCCATTGAGGAAGGCGCTCTTCACATCCATTTGGTATAGAAGAATGTTGTTGTGGTTAGCATAGGCTAGCAGTATATGAATGGCTTCAAGAGGAAAGAAACAATAGTAATCTCAACATAACGAGAGGTAATTTAGTAACATGAAAATTTCTACCACCATATTTCCCTCTCTCATAATGATTACATGTAGGATCATAAGAAAATTCAACAAAATAGCTATCACATAAAATATTTTCAACACGATCCACATGCATGCAAAGTTGACACTCTTCCAAAATAGTGGGATTAACATTAACTAAAGTCATGACCTTTCCAAACGCACTTTTATCAAAAACTTCATAAGATTGAACATTCTCCAAATATGTGGGATCTAAAGTTGAAATTGTTCCAAACCCACTTTCAATATTATTGCAAACATTATAATCAATCTCATATTCATCATGGGGCTTAAATAAATTTTCAAGATCATAAGAAGAATCACCCCAATCATGATCATTGCAACAAGTAGAGGACATAGCAAAACTAGCATCCCCAAGCTTGGGGTTTTGCATATTATTAGCACAATTTACATTAATAGAATTTATACTATCATCATTGCAATCATACTTTTTATTCAAAGATCTATCGTGAATCACTTCATAAAGTACTTCATCACACTTTTTAGATTCACGGATTTCAAGCAAAACCTCATAAAGATAATCTAGTGCACAAAACTCACTAGCAATTGGTTCAACATAACTAGATCTCTTAACAAGATTAGCAAGCGGATGAGGATCCATAGATCTTAGGTTCTCTGTTTAGTAATAAATAAATAACTATTCCAACCATACGAGCAAACAGGAAACAGGCAAAAGAGGCAAATTGGGAAAGAGAGGGAGGATAGAGAGAGAGGGCGAATAAAACGGCAAGGGTGAAGTGGGGGAGAGGAAAACGAGAGGCAAATGGCAAATAATGTAATGTGGGAGATAGGGATTGTGATGGGTACTTGGTATGTTGACTTTTGCGCAGACTCCCCGGCAACGGCGCCAGAAATTCTTCTTGCTACCTCTTGAGCACTACGTTGGATTTCCCCGAATAGGAAGGGATGATGCAGCAAAGTAGCGTAAGTATTTCCCTCAGTTTTTGAGAACCAAGGTATCAATCCAGTAGGAGGCTACGCTCGAGTCCCTCGTACCTACACAAAAACAATAGCTCAACGCAACCAACACGCTTAGGGGTTGTTAATCCCTTCACGATCACTTACGAAAGTGAGATCTGATAGAGATGATAAATAATATTTTTGGTATTTTTGGTATAGAGATGCAAAGTAAAAAGTAAAAGCAAAGTAAAAGCAAAGCAATAATAAAGTGATGGAGATTGATATGATGAGAAAGAGACCCGGGGGCCATAGGTTTCACTAGTGGCTTCTCTTAAGAGCATAAGTATTCTACGGTGGGTGAACAAATTACTGTTGAGCAATTGACAGAATTGAGCATAGTTATGAGAATATCTAGGTATGATCATGTATATAGGCATCATGTCCGAGACAAGTAGACCGAAACGATTCTGCATCTACTACTATTACTCCACTCATCGACCGCTATCCAGCATGCATCTAGAGTATTAAGTTAAAAACAGAGTAACGCCTTAAGCAAGATGACATAATGTAGAGGGATAGTTTCATGCAATATGATAAAAAACCCATCTTGTTATCCTCGATGGCAACAATACAATACGTGTCTTGCTGCCCCTTCTGTCACTGGGAAAGGACACCACAAGATTGAACCCAAAGCTAAGCACTTCTCCCATGGCAAGAAAAATCAATCTAGTAGGCCAAACCAAACTGATAATTCGAATAGACTTGCAAAGATAACCAATCATACATAAAAGAATTCAGAGAAGATTCAAATATTATTCATAGATAGACTTGGTCATAAACCCACAATTCATCGGTCTCAACAAACACACCGCAAAAAGAAGATTACATTGAATAGATCTCCATGAGAGAGGGGGAGAACATTGTATTGAGATCCAAAAAGAGAGAAGAAGCCATCTAGCTACTAGCTATGGACCCGTAGGTCTGAAGTAAACTACTCACACTTCATCGGAGGGGCTTGGATGATGATGTAGAAGCCCTCCGTGATCGATGCCTCCTCCGGTGGAGCTCCGGAACAGGCCCCAAGATGGGATCTCGTGGATACAGAAAGTTGCGGCGGTGGAATTAGATTTTTGGCTCCTGTTCTGATCGTTTGGGGATACGTGGATATATATGGGAGGAAGAAGTACGTCGGTGGAGCTTTGAGGGGCCCATGAGGTAGGGGGCGCGCCCTCCACCCTCGTGACCACCTCGTGGCTTTCTTGACGGAGGGTCCAAGTCTCCTGGATCTTATCTGATGAGAAAATCACGTTTCCGAAGGTTTCATTCCGTTTGGACTCCGTTTGATATTCCTTTTCTTCGAAACCCTAAAACAGGCAAAAAACAACAATTCTGGGTTGGGCCTCCGGTTAATAGGTTAGTCCAAAAATAATATAAAAGTGGATAATAAATCCCAATAATGTCTAAAACAGTAGATAATATAGCATGGAGCAATCAAAAATTATAGATACGTTGGAGACGTATCAAAGGGAAAACCAACGCATGCTCAAAGGTAGTCTTCCTCGTACTTAACATGAAGATTTTTTAATGTCTTCGATTAAGGATTGAGTTCAATTCATTTCCTCATCCAACAGGTCATCGCTTTTGTCTAGCAACTTTTGAATATGTTCCATAGCAGTTTGTTGTTCGATTGCAATTTTAGCAAGAGTTTTGTAACTAGGTTTGGATTCACACTCCGAGTCATCTTCACTGGAGGTTTGGAAGTAAGCATCGCGTGAGTTTACCTTGGCACCTCATGCCATGAAGTAGTACGTCGGAGCAGAGTCGTCCTCATCATCGGCTTCAGCGTAGGCGGCGTGACCATTGTCTTCAGTGTTGAAGATGGACTTGGCGACGAATGCCGAAGCTAGAGCCAGGCTTGCCACGCATGAATCAGACTCCTCCTCAAACTCCACCTATGCCTCCACAGAAGTAGACTCCTCCTCTGAATCCATTTCCTTGCCAATAAATGCACGAGCCTTGCGATATGAGCTCTTCTTGTGAGATGAAGACTTTGAGGATTTCTTCTCCCCCTTGTCGTCAGAATCATATTTCTTGCTCTTCTTCTTCTTCTTAGATTCCTTGTCCCATTGAGGACATTCAGATATGTACTGGCATGGCTTCTTGCATTTGTGGCATGTTCTCTTCTTGTAGTCATGAGAGGAAGCCTCATCATTTCTGGAGCTAGATCTTGAAGACTTCCCTAAGCGATTCTTCTTGGAGAACTTTTGGAACTTTCTCACAAGCATTGCTAGCTCTTTGCCAATGTCTTCAGGATCACCAAAACTGTAGTCAGATCCTTCTTTAGATGAGGAAACAACTTTTGCCTTCAAAGCACGGGATCGGCCATAGTTGGGGCCGTAGATATCTCTCTTCTAAGATAGCTGGAACTCATGTGTGTTGAGCCTCTCAAGTATGTCAGATGGATCAAGATCTTTGAAGTCGGGTGTTATTGATTCACCAGGGCCAAAGTGTCAAATGAGCTGTCAAATGATCTCAGTAGCTTCTTCACAATTTCATGCTTGGTGATCTTAGTGGCGCCAAGACCGCGAAGCTCATTGGTTATATCTGTGAGGCGATCAAACGTGAGCTGGACATTCTCATTGTTGTTTCTCTTGAAGCGGTTGAAAAGATTGCGAAGAACATCGATCCTTGAGTCTCTCTGAGTTGAGACGCCTTCATTGACCTTGGACAACCAGTCCCAGACTAGCTTCACAGTTTGCAGAGCACTCACACGGCCATCCATCCTTTGGTCAGATGACCACAGATGATGTTCTTGGCAGTTGAGTCCAGTTGCGCGAACCTCTTGACATCAGCAGCGGTGACACCTTCACCAACCTTGGGAACGCCTATCTTAACGACATACTAGAGGTCGATGTCAATGGCTTCAAGATGCATACGCATCTTATTCTTCCAATAGGGGTAATCAGTGCCATCGAAGACTAGGCACGCAGCAAAGACCTTGATTATCCTTATAGTCGACATAGCTAAAACTCTAGGTGATTAAACCGAATCACACAGAAAAAGGTAGCACCTTGCTCTGATACCAATTGAAAGTGCTAGTTATCGACTAAAGGTGGGTGAATAGGAAATTTTTATGAAAGTCTTCAAGACACGAGGTCTTTTGAAGACAAACAAGTAATAGAACCTAAATGATATGCATCAGAAGATGAACTACAGTAGACATGCCATAGTCAAGTAAGCAATGTAGAGAAAGCACGAAGACTAATAGCAGCTAGGTAGTGCGGATTGGAATTGAAGACAGTGTGAAGCCAAACAGGTAATAGTCTTCGCACAGTGAAGTTAAATAGATCGGACAAACAAGCAATGACTTCATGAAGACAAACTGAAATGTAAAGAAGGTAGAGGATAGAACCAGTAGCTTGGTGAAGACAAGGATTTGGTAGACCAGTTCCAGTTGCTGTGACAACTGTACGTCTGGTTAGGGAGGCTGAGATTGAACTCAGAAGAGTGTGTCTTCACCTTATTCCCCTTGAGCTAAGGACACCCAGTCCTCGCCCACTCACTCTAGTAAGTCTTCAAGGTAGACTTCCAAACCTTCACAGACTCCATTCGCTGGCGATCCATAACGACTCTTGGATCCTCAGAACGTGACGCCTAACCGGCTGGAGGATGCACAGTCTTCAAGTGTAACAAGTCTTCATGTCACACGGACAGAAAGACTTCAGTGATGCCTAACACTCTTTGGCTCTGGGTGTTTTGGGCTTTGTCCTCGCAAGGATCTCTCTCTCAAAGACTTCGGGGGTGGGTTGCTCTCAAACGACAAAAGTCATGCACTAATTCTGAGCAGCCACCAATTGATGGTGTAGGGGGGGGGTTATTTATAACCAGGACGCAACCCGACATGATATGTCCGAAATGACCCTGGGTCACTAAGGAACCAACACGTGTTCAACGGTCGGATTTCAAACACACGCGGCAGCTTGGCTTGGGCTACAAGCAAAGCTGACTCATCGAATTGTGGATAAGATTTGCTCTCATTGTCTTCGCTCGAAGACATAGGATTTTGGTTGAGCATCACTTCAGTCATCTGACTTTGTTCATTTGGACTCCACTTAACAGTATGGTGGTTCCTATGAATCAATAAAGAAGAAAAGGAAACTACGAAAGAAACTATGTCTTCGCACTCCATAGTCTTCAAGTGAATGTCTTCACATGTCATTATTTTCAATGTGAATGTCTTCAGGAACCACCATTGTCTTCAATGTCTTCATACATTTTTAGGGATAATCTCTGGTAGGTAAACCAAATCAATGAGGGACTACTACCTATGTCATCCTGCAATTCTCACAAACACATTAGTCCCTCAACCATGTTTGTCGTCAGTACTCCAAAACCAACTTGGGGTGACACTAGATGCACTTACAGTGGTAAACCCCAGAGCCACTAAACGAGGAGTCCCTCCCGCATGCACTGGTGAGCAGCGTAGGATTCACACGGTCGCATGCATACAGTACTAGTAGAGCGGAGTATTAATTAGCTATGAGTAATTGCATTGACGCCTTAAATCATGTCTATTTTGGAAACACACGTAAATCCAACCGTGCCTTCTGAACCGTGACAGAGGGAGTAGTGAAAGAGAGTGCGACGGCCCTCGCTGATAAATGATGTGCCATCCTCGTAGGTGGAGCCCTTGTTGAAGATGTCTTTGTTGACCCAGCCGCGCTCGTCGCCACTGCCGGTAGCTGCGGAGGAGAGCAATAGTGCACATAGGTCTTATTGGTTGTGCATTCATCAACAATCAGGGAGTATGGGAAGACGGCGATGGAATGGCGACCAGGCCCGTGTGCCAACGCCCAAAGAGATGGAGCCATGGAGGCTAGGTAGACCGCCATGTTTGCCGGAGGAGCAGAGGAGTATACCAACGGCGGCCCAACCGCGTAGAGAGGAGTACAAGGCGAGGCACACCTGCGGCCGTCTAAGAGGAGTGGACTTCATGTCGAGATGGCCTGCGGTCGCCAGATTCTGCTGTAGGGAAAAGTGAATTCTTTTGTTTTGAGCAGGAGATCGGAGTTGTGTGCAGGTAGGGGAAAAGCTGACCTTTTCTTATGGAGCGTTGCTTCCATTAAATAATCTCGTTTTCATTTTTATGTGGGAGATCGAGAGGCGGGATTTTGAAGGCGAGAGGTTGTTCGGCTGACTCTTACGCTTAGGAAGTGAACCATTAGTGTTTAAGAAAAAGAAACTGAACTATTAAGAGAGAGTTTGTTTGGCTCTCACGGTGGGAAACTGAACTATTAATGGGGAACAAAGCTTCTATCCTTGTTAACAAGGTTGTGTGTGGTTCTCCTACTGGATTGATAACCTTGGTTCTTAACTGATGGAAATACTTATCTCTATTGTACTGCTTCATCCTCTCCTCTTCCAGAAAATCCCAATGTAGCACACAAGTAGCATCATCATGCAGCCAGTTACACTTTCTCTCCCTTTCCTCATTGCTCCGACGAACGCGAAGAGGGAGGAGGCTCATTTCCCACTGTCCACCATCGGCGACCAAACCCCGGGTTCCCCTCCGCCTGCCGCCTGGGCGATGGGAGGAGTGGGGAACCTTGGTGCTCCGGTCCCGGCCTTTAGATAGGGCTTGGGTTTGTAGGTCTATCGGCGGCGCTTCGGTGGGTGCAACAACGGAGCAGAGAATGATGTTGCCCTGCTCCAGCTCCAACACATCGATGTTCTCGACGACGGTGACGAGAGTTCATGCGAGGCGCCTTCCTCCGCTCCTTTGCGGTGGAGGATCTGGAGTTCCCGAGATATGTCGACGCGACGTTGGCGACGACAAATTTGGTTTGTTCGTTCGGTTGCGTTTGTGTCTCAACAACATCCTCTGTAGTGTCGGTGAGATGCCGATGGGATTTGTACAGGAAATCATGCTGGTGCTCGTTGTCTCTAGCGATGGCGTTGGTGTGAAGGCTCGAAGATCTACGACCAATCCGGGAATGCCGACTCCTTCTACCTTCCTAACCGTGTGCAAAAAAGGCAGCCCGACTCCGCCGTTGGAGCGGCAGCGCGCCATCGGGGCGTTAGGGAGTGGGAGATGGTCGACTCTTCAAAGACCTAACTGTAATATCTTTGATTTTTAGGTTGTCTTGTAATTCTAGACTTTTGGGTAATAGACTGAGGCTTTTTCGCAAAAAGAAAATGCATGACCCTTAACCCACATTAAAAAGCAAAAGTACATCAGGCTCTCGTACTGAATATCATAGAACACCTTCTCTTTCATGCGAGCGGACTCAAGCTGTACCTAAAGCCGCATAGACAAGAATAAACAGAGTCCGGGTAGGAGTTCTCTCTAGTTTGCAAGAAAAGAAGAGAAAAGGCCCAAGACGATTATTTGGAAAAGATCAACATGGCATTATTGGACACTTGAGTTTTATTTTTGAATATAAATATAAGTTAATATTAATTCTCCTTGATTGCATGCGTCTTGATCAAACAACGGCACCAAATAACAACTCCAATAAGCCAGACTCTCTTTCTCCCCCTCCCCGACACGCCATATAATTAGGGCATATAATTGGACGGGGAATGTCAAGCTAGCGAATCACAAACCACCGCATGAACGGCCGCCGTCCAGCCTTGCTCCAGATGGTAGTTCCAGAGCACATGACGCCGCCGTCGGCGCCCAAGTCTCAAACAATCCCCGAAATGAATAGCTCCAAATGTCACCGGCCGACGTGCCGACGGCCGGGGGAGGTTCCGGAGGCAGCATACATATATACCTCGACAATTGCTTTGTCATGAATTATTCTAATACTAATCTAATCCAGAGGCGAACGTGTAATCACGTTATACAAACATGTAATCGCAGTAGTACTATACTACAATATTGCCTCAGATTAGAGCCTAATCTCGCAATTAGTTGTAGCACGCGCGAGCGCGACGGGGACATTCCATTCCCCCCGGATCCGGATGGGACACCGCCCCGTGCCCGGCGGGACCTCAGGAATTCGTAGCACGCTTCGTTTGACCGCGCGGCAACAGCAGCCGCCGCGCTGCGCTTCCCCGGCACGACCGCGTCCACCTCCCGCTGGCTGTTTCGCCCAGACCCGCCAGTGAAACGCCGTGGCCTAACTGCCGATTGCCCGCGTCCGCGACGAGTCAAACTCCCCGACGCGTCAGCGTCTTCTCCCCCTCGCTCCCGGCCCATCCCCTCTGGCTACAGACTGTCGAATGGTGCCAAGCTTCCTCCGCCCCTCCCGCTAGGGTTCCGCCTCCGCGCCACGCCGCCATGGAAGCTTCGCCGCCTCCGCTCCTCCCCCTGCTCCTCCTCCTCCTCCTGGCCGCGGCGGCGGGCCCGAACGCGGCCGCCGCGGCGGGGGACGGCTGCAGCCGGGGCTGCGACCTCGCGCTGGGCTCCTACTACGTCGCGTCCAACCAGAACGTCACCTACATCGCCAACCTCTTCGGGTTCTCCGACTACCGAGTGCTCGGCAAGTACAACCCCGGGATCCCCAACCTCGACTTCGTCGCCGCCGGGGACCGCCTCAACGTCCCCTTCCCCTGCCATTGCCTCGCGCCGCCGTCCGCCCCGGCCTCCACCTTCCTCGCCGCCTCTATCCGCTACGACGTCCACACCGGGGACACCTACATCAGCATCGCCGACCAATTCAACAACCTCACCACCCCCGCCTGGCTGCAGGCCACAAACACCTACCCGGCCAACAACATCCCCGACGTCGGCTCCGTCAACGTCACCGTCAACTGCTCATGCGGCGACGCCGGAATCTCCACGCAGTACGGCCTCTTCCTCACATACCCGCTGAGGGACAGAGAGACGCTCGCCTCCGTCGCCGCCAATCATAGCTTCTCGTCGCCGGAGCAGATGGACCTGCTCAGAAAGTATAACCCCGGGATGGACGGTGTCACCGGGAGCGGCATCGTGTATATCCCAGCCAAAGGTCAGGCTTCACAAATCACAACGCCCTTGTAGATTTAGCCGACTCAACTGTGGCGTGCAGTTTCAGTTTAATTGAACTGGGGATTCAATTCAAATAGTGCTGCTACTCCAAGTGAATTGTGGGGATTTCAGTTAAATTTTACTCCCTCAGTTCCCAAATATAAGTCTTTTTAGAGATTCCAACAAGTGACTACATACGGAACAAAATGAGTGAATCTACACTCTAAAATATGTCTATATACATCCGTATGTTGTATATGTTGTAGTCCATTTGAAATGTCTAAAAAGACTTATATTTAGGAACGGAGGGAGTATATTGGTATAGCTGACTGAAATGGATGAGTATTGGGGATAAATTGCTCTAGAGAAGTGCGGTGTGCAGTTTTATGCTCAGTTGTAGAGTGATATTGGTGCTCTGTTCAAAATTCCTTACGAAGTTATAAAATGGGCACCAGAAACCGTTTTGGATTCTCAAGATCGAGCTATATTAATGTTTGTGGGTTATGATGCCGACCGCATATATTTCTTCCTTCATGTGCCATTTTTGTTGCAACATATTGATTGCTATTGCTTTGTGTTGCTGATTCTGTGGGGCGGGTCATGCCAATTCTGCATACTAGACGATACCCCGTGCGTTGCCACGGAATTGGATATATAGTTTCTAAATATTGTGTAGAATACTAATTAAGTCCTTACATTTAAACTATGTGAGAAATTTCTGCATAAGCAAAAAAAAAATCCTTAACATGAGAAGTTGTGCATGTCACATTTAAATGCAATTTGATTAAAAACCCACTTAAAATGCGCTAATGCATGTTGCATAGTAGAGGATTCTCATGCGTAGACACAGATGCTAGTGGATCAAGCTAGTAAATCTACGAAAATGCTAAAAATCTGACGTCAGATTTTTAGCATGGCAAGTCGAAGGTGTTTCATGGCAATTTATGTTGGCGTGAGGATCACAAATCTGGTTGGTGAGCACGGCAATTTCTGGCAAAAAAATAAACTGAGGCGGATTTGCCATGCTCGCCAACTAAACTTGCCACCCTCGGTAAACATAATTTGCCGTGAAAAAACTTTCAGTTTGCCATGCCTAAAAATCTGATGTTTACTGGATATTCGGGTCCTAAATCTAACGGCTACAACAATTTTAATGATGTGGAAGCACGCATGTTCAGATAATTAGAAGTAGTGGGGATCACTCTTTTAGTAAGAAAACTGCCTAGTATTTCTGGGGGCCCAAACGATCTTTGCATAATTCGTGAATAGTGCTGCTATTCGAATTGAATTGTGTGGAACTTGGTTCAATTTTAGCTTTGTTTAGCTGACTGAAATGGAGGAGTATTGGGGACTAATTGTCGTACTAGGGAAGTGTGTTATGCAGTTTCGTACTCAGTTGTAGAGTGATACTGGTGCTCTGTTCAAATTTTGTTATGAGGTTTTGGATTGTTAATTGTTCGTAGTTCCAGCTATATTAATGTTTGTGAGTAGCAAATAAACTGTTTGAACTCTGGTTATAGTGCTGACCCCGCATATTTCTTTCTTCATGTGCCATTTTGTTGCCACATATTGATATGGTTTTGTCCATGTTGCTGGTCCTGTGTGTTGTGTCATGCCAATTCTGCATGTATGGTAACTCGGTAAGAAAATTTCCTAAATAATTCCTAGGACCAAATGATCTTTGTGTAACTATTAATTTTGAGAAACAAGTTGAAGCGAAACCCTCAATCCGTTTGATGATACCATGTGGTTACAATGTTGACATTGATGTTTAACTCAATTTGATGCAACAGTTGCCATGAATTGCATTAGTTTTGCAGAGGCTGAGTGCGAACACTTTGTTGGTTGTATCATCTTCATGCAAAGTATTGAGTCAATAAAAAATTCCATTATAAAAAAATCAATTACATGTTGCGTAGAATTGATCACGTGTTCCTGAAATATTTTCCTCTGCTTGTTTGGTTTTCCAGATCCCAATGGAAGCTACCTTCCTCTGGAATCATCAGGGTAAGAGTTGTTATTTTAACTTGTATTTCTATCCACTTGATTTTCTCGTCATGTTATGTTTATTCTCATGCAGTTATGCTGATAAGTATCCTCATCTTGTGCAGTACAGGCAGCCTTTGTCCTTTCGCGAGCTAATTATTGCTTGGCGTTAAGGTTTTTTGGAAAGAAAACCGGATGTTGTTGATTCTTGTGAGAGAACTGTGATGTTTATTCATGTTCAACTCTTCACAACAGGGAAAAAAAGTTCAGCAGGAGCAATAGCAGGAGGTGTTGTGGCTGGTGTAGTTGCACTAGTCCTGGCTGTCGTGTTATTCTTGTTTTATAGGCGAAGAAAGGCGAAACAGGACGCTTTGCTTCCATCTTCTGAAGAATCTACCCGTCTAGGTAACAATCAGTTTTGTAGGGATCTCTGACTACTTTTCTGACCCTGGAACTGTGAATTATACTTGTAATTTCTTTTGTAGAAAAGCATTTGCATGTCCTAATTTCACCACTGCAAGTTAATTTATGTCCTTTTTCATCTCAACAATGTTCTGTTACAAAGATACGAGGGGATTTGGGTGGTTTGAAGTAATGCTTGTCTATCGCGTGAGCAATTATATTGATTTTTGTGGACCTGGAAATATTTGGAGTAAATAGAGTGATGTACTATGTTATGATTATGAGTAATAGTTTCAGGGCTATAAGTGTAACCAATGAGCTATGTTAGGGACCTATAAGTGTACTTTTGGAGGACAGAGAAATTTAGAGAACCTCAAATTATGCTTCCATTTTCCCCTTGTTTTGTTCTTCCCTGAACTGAACAGGCCTTGACAAATATTACTACAGAATGTGACTTCTGCTATTTCTGAACTATTATTCTTTTTATTCCAGCCAGTGCAGTATCCATGCAAAAGGTGACACCATCGAGCAGTCAAGCTGACGGAGCTTCACCAGCTGCCGGCATTACAGTTGATAAATCAGTCGAGTTCTCATATGAAGAACTTTTTAATGCTACAGAAGGCTTTAACATAATTCATAAAATTGGACAAGGTGGTTTTGGTGCTGTCTATTATGCTGAGCTTAGAGGCGAGGTTAGTTCATTTTTGTTTCATTTGCATTCCAGAATCCCACATGCCACAAACATGTACTCTCTAAAGAAATATAAGAGCGTTTAGATCACTAGAGTAGTGATCTAAAGACTCTTATATTTCTTTACGGAGGGAGTACTTAACTAGGGGATTGAACAATGGTGAAATAATATAACTCTGCGCTGGTCCATGAATTGTGATCATGCAGCGTCATGACATGTTCTTCATTTGAAATGACTTGCTTTATTTCTCTTGTGTCCTCCACTGTCCAGAAAGCTGCCATAAAAAAGATGGACATGCAGGCTACTCAAGAGTTCCTTGCCGAGTTAAAAGTTTTGACACATGTTCATCATCTTAATCTGGTTCGTAAATCTTCTTTTTCTGTACCTAAAAATACTGTTTTTTAATAGGACGATGATATAGATTTTCCATGTGGACGATCTCGTAATTTCACACTATTCTCTAGTCAGGTTAATTTAACCTCTTCACTGCTGTTTCAATGTTCAATTTCATGCAGGTGCGCTTGATTGGTTATTGCACGGAGAGTTCTTTGTTCCTTGTCTACGAATTTATCGAGAATGGCAACTTAAGCCAGCATTTGCGTGGAACTGGTAATGTTCTGCCTCCCGAAATATTGACTCTGCCTTTTCTGTTCCTTCCGGCAAATTAATCTCTCCGCGCATTTGTGATAGGTTATGAGCCTCTTTCTTGGGCTGAAAGAGTTCAGATTGCACTAGATTCAGCAAGAGGTCTTGAGTACATTCATGAGCATACCGTTCCAGTGTACATACATCGGGACATCAAATCCGCAAACATATTGATAGACAAGAACACCCGTGCAAAGGTAGGAATGATTCAAGGAGAATTCATGTGTTTCATATGTTCTGTCCAGTGTCCACCCTTGATGTAATATTTATGTGTATCTTCCAGGTTGCAGATTTTGGTCTAACAAAACTTACAGAAGTTGGTGGTGGTACATCTTTGCAAACACGTGTTGTTGGTACATTCGGTTACATGCCTCCAGAGTAGGTGTCCTGAACATCTACTTCTTGTTGTGCTAACCGCAAAGTATTCCCTGTTTGCGATGAATGTTGACATTTATGGGAAACGGTGTTTGCAGATATGCCCGATACGGTGATGTTTCTCCTAAAGTCGATGTCTATGCCTTTGGTGTTGTTTTGTACGAACTTATTTCAGCCAAAGATGCCATTGTCCGATCAACTGAATCTGCCAGTGATTCAAAGGGATTGGTTTATCTGGTAATTGTGCTGCTCAGCCAACAAGTTACATTCTGCTCTCGATGCTTCATAAAACTGCTAGGGTACCTGTTTTGTGTGTCATTCTGCTTTGTTACTTCTGCTGACATTAGTTAGTTACAGAAGGTCAGATTAATATGGATGTTTTGTTATCCCACAGTTATGCTTTCGAAGCCACCACGTACAGGCTGGCTTTGGAGTGAAATGCGCCATTAGTCCATTAACTCAAAATGATCGCACACTTTAGGCCAATAACTCGGAAGGTGATCAATTTAGTCTATAAACTCGTTTATTTGATCAAACAAGGCCAAAACCGATTAGGGATTGCCACACTGGCATTGCTTGGACCACTCATAAACTGACTTAATTTTTATAGGGGCTTTTTTGCAAGATTACATCGGTCTGCGTTTAAACTAAACATAGGCGTCAACAGCTCAGGTACAAGCCTGCTAACCAACAGAACTATAAGCTGTTTGTGTAGGCCTTGTTTAGTATTGGTTTTTTATTCTTTCTATTTGTTTGGTCAGTTTCCAAAAAAGATTAATACCACAAGTTGCATTGTGTGGGATTTGTACCCACGCTTGACTAGGGAAAGAGTGCCTGCCGACCAGTAGGATATTTAGTCATTTGTTTGCATTGTGTTACAACAAAGTATATATTCTCTGCTCCTAAGCTTAAATACATACACATGAACAATAAAATCTGAACAGGTAGTACAGTACTCCTAGTAAATAATTTTACAAAAACTGATATTTTCATATACTTTGTTGTAACACAATCCTCACTTATGATTTAAGATCCTACTGGTCAGCAGGCCACCTTTTCCCTAGTCAGGAACTGACTGAGCAAATAGAAAGAATAAGGAGCGATAGTAACCAATGGCTACACAAATACCTTATAATTCTCTTGGTTAGCAGGCCTTATACCTGAGCCCTACGACGTGTGTTTGAGTCATGCATGGCTTATATTTTTTACACATGGCAGTTTCAATATGAATGCGGGTCAATGGAATCTTGCAAAAAAGTCCCCATAAAAGTTTGTGAGTTTATGAACGATCCAAGGAATGCAACAATAGCCATGTGGATGGTTCTTTCTCTCCCGACTTGGTTCTGGCCGTATTTGATCCAATGAACCAGTTTATGGACTGATGAGGAACAATAGATGAGGAACATGAAAATATAATCATGTCAAATCTGTTTGGCTACTTCTAGATACTTCTGTTGTAGTCTAGTATTTCTTTTCTTTTCTTTATCCTACCTACTGTTTTCTAGAGTCTTCTAGTTGTGAGTAGCTATGAGTAGAATGGTGAACCTTAAATAATGTTTCTAGAGTATTCCAGGTATAAGTAGAAGTATGTGAAGGCTTCCCAAAGCCCTATAAATAAAGGTCCTCACCTCTACTTTGTAACTAGACTATGTACCCCTACCTATAATAGAACTTGTTGTTCTTATCTAAGATCTTGGAGTAGATCTTGTGCCCTAGGAGTTCTGGATTGAACTCTTGCTGCCCTATCCGCCTACATTCGCCTCTAGAGCGATATCTAGCGCAGCATGTTGAAGCTGTTCCTTCAACACTTCTGCTGTACACATTGTAGCAGCAAGGTGGAGTTGCTCACAACCTTTGTGCTGCTTCAGGTGGTATAAGAGCCTCGTTGACCCATAATCGTTCTTGTTGTCCTCTTCGAGAACAAGTTGGAGCAAGCAATGGAGCAATTGGAAAAGAGGATGGATGCTGCTGAACAACAAATCAAAGAGCTGCGTGAAGGTCTTAATAGGAGATTTGACCAGCTGGTTGAGATGATAAGAAAGGGTGTCCCCCCTGCTACCAATGAAGGAGATTCATCTAAAGAAGAGGAAGATGTTCATCAAGGAAGAAGGAGAGGTAATCTTGGAGCAAGACCGCCACAACAACATGTTGTTCAACGTGCTTCAAGAAGGCCAATTTATGTTGAAGCTTCTGAAGGTGAAGAATATGATGATGCCCTTGAAGAACCGAATCTCTACGCATATCGGAGAGCACCCAACCCTACATATGCAAGAGATACATACAAGGTGAAAGCTGAGATCCCAAGTTTTAATGGAAATGTTGACATTGAAGGGTGCCTGGATTGGTTATATGAAGTGGAGACTTTCTTTGAGGTCATGGAGGTTTCGGAAGATCGTAGAGTTTCTTTGATCGCATACAAGCTGAAAGGAGGAGCCGGTGCATGGTGGCATCGCGTTCAAGAGGAGCGCAGGCTGAGAGGAGAACCACGTGTTAGAACTTGGCGACAAATGAAAGGCCTCTTGAAAGGAAGATTTTTGCCCGCTGATTATGACCAGATCCTATTTATCCAATTTCAAAATTGTGCTTAAGGAAATAGGACTGTTTCAGATTACACGGAGGAGTTTCTAAGGCTATAAGTGAGGTGCAACCTTGTTAAAATTGAAGAGCAACAAGTTGCAAGGTATATCAATGGTCTCAGTGATGCTATTCAAGATCGATTGATGATGCAACAAATCTGGTCCGTTGATCAAGCACAAGCTCTAGCCTTAAAGGCCGAGAGGTTTGTGAGGATGAGAAAGACAACTAAGGATCCATATCCTCCATATCCTCATACCGAAGGCTCATCTAGGAGCCAACCTAATAGAGTGGAAGAAAAGGCCACTCCACCAAAGACAAAACAGCCCATTCCGAAACAAACTAGAAGCAAGGGTAAGGCAAATGAAGGCCCAAAGTGCTATAAATGTGGTAAAGAGGGACACATATCCAACGGTTGCCCACTAAGGAAATTTGTTAACACGACTATCCATGATGGTGAAAGCGACGAGGAAGAATACGAATCTGAAGATGTAGACGGACAAGAGGTTTGTCAAGAAGAAGGCGAAGAGGTGGTATGTGTGATCCAGCGTCTCCTATGTTCCACACCACAACTCGATGACACACAACGGAAGAAAATATTTGAGAGCAAATGCACGGTAAATGGCAAGGTATGCAAACTAGTGATTGATAGTTGCAGCTGCGAGAATCTTATCTCCCAGAAGTTGGTGGACCATTTAAAGCTTGAAACCCATGATCATCCAAATCCCTACACTATTGGATGGATCAAGAAAGGAGTGAATATGAGGATCACCAAACAATGCAACCTGCCACTTTCTTTGGGTAAGCATTATCGCTCAAATGTGTTGTGTGACGTGGTTGACATGGATGCCAGTCATGTTCTTCTTGGAAGGCCTTGGCAATTTGATGTGGATACTACACACAAGGGCAAGGAAAATTCTTACTCTTTCATTTGGAACAAGAGAAAGATCATTATCTTACCAAACAAAACCGAAAGTAATACCTCTAAGGAGGAGGGTTAAACTATGTTAATTATCTTCCATACCTCTCATGAGTTTATGGAAGACTTGAAGGAGGCAGATTTGTGTGCTGCACTTGTTGTAAAGAAAGAAGAGCACCTGACTGTTGAAATTCCATCCAAGGTATGTGGTTTATTGGCAGAATTTCAGAACATACTTGGGGAGCCACATGGCTTGCCACCGATGAGAGGAATTCAACATAGAATTGACTTAATTCCGGGAGCAAGTCTTCCTAATCTTCCACACTATCGAATGAGCCCAAAGGAGCATGATATATTGAAGGAAAAAGTGGAGGAATTGTTGCAAAAGGGGCACATTCGAGAAAGTATTAGCCAATGTGCTGTACCAACCCTACTCGCGCCAAAGAAAGATGGATCTTGGCGCATGTGTACGGACAGTAGAGCCGTTAACAAGATCACCGTAAGGTATAGATTCCCTATTCCCCGTCTGGATGATATGTTGGATCAGCTTAGTGGAGCAAGAGTGTTCACAAAGCTAGATTTAAGAAGTAGATATCATCAAATTCGTATAAGACCTGGGGATGAATGGAAGACCGCCTTCAAGACAAAGGAAGGGTTGTTTGAATGGCTAGTCATGCCATTTGGACTCTCAAATGCACCAAGTACCTTTATGCACTTAATGAATCAAGTCCTTAGACCCTTCTTATCCCACTTTGTTGTGGTCTATTTCGATGACATCTTGATCTATAGCAAGGATGAGGATGAACACTTTGATCACATTCGGAAGGTGCTAGAAGTACTAAGGGAAAATGAGCTCTACGTCAACTTGAAGAAATGTGTTTTCCTATAAACACAACTTCTTTTCTTAGGATTCGTCATAACATGTGACGGCATTCGTGTTGAGGATTCTAAGGTTGAAGGAATCTGAGAATGGCCAACTCCTAAGACCATTTCTGAGATAAGAAGCTTTCATGTCCTTGCAACTTTCTATAGGCGATTTGTGAAGAATTTTAGCACTATCATGGCACCAATTACCGAGTGTTTGAAGAAAGGAAAGTTCCAATGGACAGAAGCAGCTGAAGCTAGTTTCAATGAGATTAAACAAAAGCTATCACAAGCTCCTGTCTTGGTACTACCTGATTTCAACAAGACTTTTGAGTTGAAGTGTGATGCAAGTGGAGTAGGCATTGGAGCTGTCCTATCTCAAAAAAGGAAGCCCATTGCTTTTTTTAGTGAGAAGTTAAGTGAAGCTAGACAGAAATGGAGTACCTATCAGCAAGAATTATACGCCATTTTCAGAGCGTTGAAAACTTGGAAAGTCTATTTGCTGCCTGAAGAGTTCATTGTTTATAGCGACCATCAATCCTTGAAGCATTTTAGAAATCAAAAGCATGTTGACCGCATGCTAACAAGATGGGCAGCATATCTGGAGAGGTTTAACTATCTCATCGTGCATAAATCTGGAATAACTAACAGAGTGGCCGATGCTTTGAGTCGTCGTGCATGCCTCTTGACTTCTTTTGAAGCTGAACTTTCGGACATGGATCAAATAAAGAAGTTGTATGAGGGTGACGAAGACTTTGGCCATGTTTGGGTAAAGCACGCAAGGGGCCAACCATTAGGTGATGACTATTTGATGCAAGATGGATATCTCTTCAAAAATGATCGTTTGTGCATTCCAAGAAGTTCTCTACGTGACAAGCTGGTTAGAGAGCTCCATTCAAGTGATCTTAGTGGTCATGTTGGACGGGACAAGACTATCGCTAACCTGGAAGCTCGCTACTTTTGGCCACAACTAAAGAGAGATGCTGGAAAGTTCGTTCAACGGTGCCCCGTATGTCAGACCTGCAAAGGCCAAGTCCAGAATACAGGGTTATACATGCCTTTGCATGTTCCTGTTGCTCCACGGGAGGACATTTCTATGGACTTCGTCTTGGGCTTGCCAAGAACAAGATGAGGAAGTGATGCTGTATTTGTGGTCGTGGATAGATTCTCTAAGATGGCTCATTTCATCCCATGCCGCAAGACAACGGATGCTCATCATGTGGCAAACCTATTCTTTCGAGAAGTGGTCAGACTTTATGGAGTTCCAAGGTCTATTGTCTCAGACCGTGATAGCAAGTTTCTTGCTGCATTTTGGCTCACTTTGTGGAAGCAATTCAACACTTAATTGAAATTTTCTAGCACTGCTCATCCACAAACAGATGGACAAACGGAAGTGAACAAGTTTTTGGGTAATCTGATCCGTTGCATTTGTGGAGAAAGAAGGAACAATGGGATTTGGCTTTATCTGTTGCAGAATTCTCCTACAATAAGCATAAATCCACAGGAAGGAGCCCTTTTTTCATTGTCTACACTAAAGTTCCATCACATGTGGTGGACCTGGTGAAGCTACCATTAAGGGGAAACTCAAAATCAGCATTGTCCTTTGCTGATAATTACACCGAGTTATTTGAAGAGATTCGCGATTCTTTGGAAGCACAAAATTAGAAATATAAACAACTTGCTGATTGCAAAAGGAGGCCAAAATCATTTCAAGCCGGTGATAAGGTGATGGTCTACCTCCGAAAAGAGAGGTTGCCTTTAGGTGTTAAAGGGAAACTTAGGCAGCGAAGGTATGGACCCTTCTCTATCGTGAGAAAGATAAATGATAATGCTTATGTGATAGATCTTCCAAGCGATATGGGTATCTCCAACACTTTCAATGTTGCAGACTTGACTCTCTACCATCCAGAAGAAGCGCTCTATGAAGATAACTCGAGGGCTAGTTCCAAACAACCAGGGGAGAATGATGAGGAACATGAAAATATAATCATATGTCAAATCTGTTTGGCTACTTCTAGATACTTCTGTTGTGGTCTATATAGTATTTCTTTTCTTTTGTTTATCCTACCTACTGTTTTCTAGAGTCTTCTAGTTGTGAGTAGCTATGAGTAGAATGGTGAACCTTAAATAATGTTTCTAGAGTATTCCAGCTATAAGTAGAAGTATGTGAAGGCTTCCCAAAGCCCTATAAATAGAGGTCCTCACCTCTACTTTGTAACTAGACTATATATCTCTATCTATAATAGAACTTGTTGTTCTTATCTAAGATCTTGGAGTAGGTCTTGTGCTCTAGGAGTTCTGGATTGAACTCTTGCTGCCCTATCCGCCTACATTCGTCTCTAGAGCGATATCTAGCGCAGCACGTTGAAGCTGTTCCTTCAACACTTGTGCTGTACACATTGTAGCAGCAAGGTGGAGTTGCCCTTCACAACCTTTGTGCTGCTTTATGGACTAAATTGGTCGCTTCCCGAGTTCTTCTGCAATCACTTTATGTTAATGGACTAAGAGCATCTCTAGCAGACCCCTTAAAACGCACAAGACTGTAAAATAACCGCCGGTTTACAGTTTTAGGCGGAAAAAGCGACCCGAATAGAACCAGTAAACGACTCTGACCTATATATTTTTGGGTGTGTCTAGGGCACATCTAGATGTGCTCTAGTTATTGCACATCTAAGTGAATGAATCAAACATAAAGAGAAAAAGAAAAAAGAAAAAGAAAATATTCACGCGAATCTCGATGTAAGATCAATGACATAGAACTTAGATGTGCGATACTTATGGCACATCTAGATGTGCTTTAGCAAAACTGTATATTTTTTAAAGGGCGCGATAAAAAGCTCCTCCCGATCTGCAAAAATACAGTTTTCGCGTCCGCTTCTACGGTGCTCTGTATCGGAAGAAAGCAGTTCGCGAGAGCCCAACTGTCACGGAAACATCCGCGTCCGCCGTCCGTGCCGCTCTGGACGCAGGCCGCCCGCCCCGGCTGCCGCCCACACGCGTCTCTCTTGACGGAGGAGCTAGCTAGCTCCTAACTGGATCGATTGGAGCTGGCTACGGCGGAGGAGCTAGCTAGCTGGCTGGCTCCTGGATTGATTGGAGCTCGCTCCTGGATCGATTGGAGCTCGCTACGGCGGAGGAGCTAGCTAGTTAGCTCCTAGCTCCTGGATCGAATGGAGCTGGCTATGGCTGAGGAGCTAGCTCCTGGATCGATTGGAGCTGGCTACCCCGACGGAGGAGCTAGCTCCTGGATTTGGCCGCTTCGTGCGCTCCGTATTTGGCCGTCGGCGGCTCTGTATTTGGCCGCTTTTGTGTGCTGTCCACTGGCTTTGTAGGAGACCGTGGACACGGGCGAGAGGAAGAAGACGTGGGGAAAAAATGTGAATATTCGGTTTTACAGTTTAAGTTTGAGGGGTCTGTTCGGCCGCAGCTCAAACCGACCCTTAAAACGCGTTTTTCGCGAACTGAAAGTTTCACGGTTTAAGAGGCCTGCTGTAGATGCTCTAATGGCGCATTTCACTCCTGGCTTTGGGTGCTTGCTGAAATTATTTGCCTTGCTTGTTTGATGACTTTACCATACACTGAAATATGTGTAGTTTGAGGAGGCTCTCAATGCACCGGATCCGAAGGAAGGCCTCAAGAGGCTGATCGATCCAAAGCTAGGAGACGATTACCCCATCGACGCCATTCTCAAGGTTAGAAAAACTTGCTCGGGCACAGCGGTTCCATTGCATATATCTTGCTTTCGTTGCGTGGTTGGATTGGATATATGGCAGCCAGGATAAAACATTTGCTGGCTTGTGGTTGCAGATGACGCACCTGGCGAACGCATGCACACAGGAGGACCCCAAGCTGAGGCCGACAATGAGATCCGTGGTGGTGGCGCTGATGACGCTGTCCTCCACGAGCGAGTTCTGGGATATGAACGCCCTCTACGAAAACCCGGGCTTGGTGAACCTCATGTCCGGCAGATGACCTCCTCCCTCAGCCACATGCCTCCCCTGGCGTTGTACATCGGGGTTCTACAGTCAAATGCGGGACGATAAGGCGGTAGTGACAGCCTGACAGCGTCGATTGTTTTGGCTATATATCTTCGACGTGTAATTTCCCATTGGCTCGTTTCGAAAAAAAAATCACATCGGTATAGATTCTTTTTATTCTCCTTTTATTTATGTCCGAGTTCATATTTTTCTTCTTGGAGACCTTAGCGCCACGTTCATGTGAGTAGTATATGTCAAGTGTAAGTAATATATGTACGTACGTGTTTATTTTGACATGGCAATGGAAATAGCTATAGGCCTTGTAGAGATAAGTCTAGCCCTTGTGTGGCAATAATCTTGGCAGTGGATGCGTGGAGTCTCTTTTCCTCCGTGGGAACTAGGGAAACAGTATAAGAAAGAAATATTGGCAATGCATTAATACTAGCACAGTACTTGATTGCTCCGTTGGCTGCTTGCTCCAGTAGCTTTCTACCGCTAGCTCGTCGGCAATCGGTGGAGACGTTGGACGTGTGATATTGGCGCTACGTGGAGATATAGTCAGAGATGTACAGTGCTCGTCCCGGGAGCAGATGGCAGATTAGCGTTAGCGGTTTTCCATTTTCTCAAGCGAGTTTAACTTTCTGTTCGACGTTGATGGTTAATCTGATGATTCAGGATGATTAAACTGCAGGGCCTCAGACCGTTAAAATATCTTACTAGCAGGAATTACACACAAGAAATTGATATGGCCGAGTTGGTCTAAGGCGCCACTGTCAATACACATTGTACCCTTCTTTTTCCTTGGCGCAAGATGAGATTTGCAAATAACAGGCGGCAGCCAGGCTTCCAAACCGTGGTACTGACAGCGCCATGTATGTCGACGGTCCCGAGAGCCCAGTCCCACATGGGCTCAACCTCAACGAGTTCCACACTATGCGTGCACGTTTCGATCAATGGCTGATGCCTTAAATAAGGCTGGTATGTGCTTCCTTCCATTGTCATTCATTAATTTATTATTATTCGTTATTGCGCAGTATGTTTCTGAGCTGTTTATTAGGTATTAGCTTGGTCTTGGTTTATTGGTCCCTTCATATTTTGTGTTAAATTTTTACTATAGATTTAACTAACAAAATGTTAGTGCATATCGTAAAAAATTATATCGCCAGATTCGTATTTGAACTAGTTTCTAATGATATTATTTGTTGTGACATGCAATAACATTGTTCGTTAATCAAAGGTCAAAGTTTGGCGCAAAAAATACAAAGAGGACCCATACACCAGGACGAGGTGGTACGCTGTATGTACTCCAGCTCCAGTAGCGCTCCATATCTCACCTCAACGCTGGCGGTGAGTATTTGCTATCGTGGCCTGCCGTTTCTAGAAGGAATTTCCTTTCTTTGGTACTAGTACTAATGCAAATTTAGCACGACCGTATTTACTCAAAATAGGAAGAAACAATAGATTTGCAAAAAAAGAATCCAAACACTATCCGTCCAGCATGGTGACAGCTTCTAGAAAGAAGAAAGTGTGAACCGGCTCGCCCGCGTTCATAACTTCATCCCCATTCCCTCATCAAAAAGGAAAAAAAAAACCATCCCCATACGCAGCGACGCAAGCGCTGCCGTAAGCGCCCGACGCCGCGTGGCCTCGCCCCGCACCCTATAAGTTCCGTTGGCCACCACACCAACCGTACAGACTCCCACAGCCCAGCCGCAGCTCCTCCGCCTCCTCCTGCTCCTCGGCCCCCTTCCGTCCATCCCTCCTGGTACGCGCCGTCCGTCCCTCTGCTTCTAGCTCTGCTCCCGTCTTCCCTTTGGTTCCTGCGCATTCACGGTCCATCCGATCGGCTAGGGTAGCTGCGGCGAAGAATACTCTGGTTTCTCATCTGTTCTGTGGTATCTTTAATTTGCTGAATCAATCAGTCAGTCAATCCACCGGCAGAGAGACCTTTTCGTCTTTAGATATCCTCTTGGCCCAGTCCCGATTATGACTGCGATTCGCCTTTCAAGAAAATGTTTGTGATTCATAAAAAGACTACTGTATTTCGATTTTCTCTTCTTGTCGTCCTTGTAGTATTTTTTGCTGGTTGTTTGCGACACATACATACATGGGTTACTGGTGGTCAAGAGAATCAAGCCTTTCTATGTGGAGATAGATGCTTCTTGTTCAAGTCAAGAATTGGGTCTCGATGCACGTTTCAGTTTTACAGGGGTGCCCTTCTTTTATACTCCCTCCGTTCCAAATTACTCGTCGTGGTTTTAGTTCAAATTTAGAAGGGAGGGAGTACTGTTATTTAAAAGAAAATAGAATATCGTTTAGTGGTTGGAAAGGTTCAGAGTTTCTGTTGCCTGACCATATCCGGTTCCCCTTGTTAGTGACGATCTCTATGTGAACAATCAAATCACTTTTGATGCTTACTTGAACACTATATGTATATATATAGGTCACCTGTGAAAGCTACTGTCTTCTGTATTATCGAATTGACACAGGGGAGATTACCACGAAGCAAGCTGGTGTACGTTCGCTCCTTGTTTATTGGTTGGATTTTGTCTTGTCAAGTTACTCAAGTATTCATGTGGATGCTGTCTTTCTCGACATGCCTAGTAAAACTTTTAGCCAGAGTTGCTTTCTTGCTCTTCAATGGAATAAACCTGACCCGCTTTCACACTCCTCGTACAAGTTACTGAATAGTCAGCTTGCTTCAGTAGTGGCTACTAATGGTTCATGTCATGGCAGGCTTGTCCTTGAATTAATGAATCTGGCAATGAACATAAGTTTATTACACTGTATCAGGTGTTGTTAGCTGAATTTTGTTATTCATAATTGCTAGTTGCTATAAAAGGGCTCTTCTGAATGGAAGTGGATTAGGAGCACTCGGGTGCTCCACCCCCCTATATTAAAAAATAATTTAATAATTTTAAAAAGGTTAAAAAAATCTTGGATATATTTTTGAACCAAATATGACTAGGTATTGTACTCATATAAAATGTTTGGCCAAGGAATAATTCTCCTTGACTTCAGGGCAAAAAAATATTTTATGACGACAATATAGCATGAATAGTACTTGTATCTAGTGTTTTTTGGGAAATCTTTGACCCCGGATACAATAAAAGTCATTTTCTATTCAAATCTTTTTATACGAGTGCAATACCTGGTCATGTTTGATTCCAGAAAAAGTTCCGGGATTTTTTTACTTTTTTTGAATTACTAAATTATTTTTGAATATAGGGGGGCGTAGCACCCGAGAGCTCCTATGCATTTTCGTCTTCTGAATCAAATATATAACTGAATAGTCAGCTTGCTTCAGAGTATTTTGGTTTGCTTCTTTTTTGCACAATCCTACTTTCTTCTGATAGATGGTCGACTTTTGTAGCTGGTGACAAGATGAAAATGGCTGGCTCTGTTGTGCTGCTCATTTCACTCCTATCGGCTATTGCTCCCCTACCCTCTGAAGCCCTCAACGTGAGAGGCCATCTTCTTAAATCAAAGACGTTCCGTTCTCCGCCCATCTTACTGGGCCCTGGATCAGTCTCAAACAAGTACCACCATGATGTCGACTTCCCCCGAGGCCACCTTGCAGTCAAGAGCTTTGATGCAGAGGTCGTCGATGAGAATGGCGTCCCTGTCCCGCTCCATGAGACTTACCTGCATCACTGGGTTGCAGAACCATACTATGCTCTGAAGAACAGTCAGAGCCCCGATACGCAGAATCTTCCAAAAGGAATGCTTAAAAGGAATGATGGAGTGTGCAAGACCACACTAGGCCAGTACTTCGGGCTCGGTTCCGAGACTCGCCACACTGCCACATGGGTTCCTGATCCTTATGGAATTGAGATTGGCAATGAAGACAAGGCCCCTGAAGGCTATGAGGAGAAATGGTTGCTCAATATTCATGCCATCGACACAAGGGGCGTGGTCGACAAGCCTAGCTGCACCGAGTGCAAGTGCGACTTTTACAATGTCACAATTGATGAGTATGGGCGCACAATCTCAAAGAACTACACTGGTGGGCTATTTTGCTGCTATGATCAGACCCAGTGTCGGGTCAAAGAAGGGTTCAATGGCGAGGTGCGGAAGTTGTTCTTGCAGTACACCGTGACGTGGCTCGACTGGACTGATGCGGTGGTGCCTGTCAAGATTTACATATTTGACGTTACGGATACTGCTATGCTCGATGGTACTCCTGAACATTCTTGCAAGGTATGCAAATACTACTTCCCAGTTGCCACAACGGCAACTGTTTCAGATTTTAAAAACTATCCTATTTTTCCAAATACACATTATTTTTTCTTTTTACGGGTATTCAAATACACCATCTTTTTTCCTTTTCCTTTATGAATTAAACCGTTGGCTTACAGGTTGAGTATCAAGTCGAGGAATGCAGCGCAGAAAACCGAGCCAACAATGAGTGCATCCATACTAAGACTGCTAGAGCGGCCTTGCCGCGTGGAGGAGATATCGTGTTCAGTGTTGCGCACCAGCACTCCGGAGGAGTTGGTGCTTCTTTGCATGGCCAGGTAATGGATTAGCACCCTGATCGCTTTACCTATTGTGCTTATGCACTTGTCAGAGTTATTCTGAGGGGAAACACTCAATACTACCTATCTGAAACTTGGAATTAGGATTCCAACTCCAATTCCGTCTGCAACCAAGCAGCTGATATTCACTGAGTTCAATTAATTCCTGAATTCCATGCTCAGTTCTGCTAATCCAAACGGGGCATTACACGGTTTAAATGAGACCTTATATGTTTATAGGATGTCTAAATGGTAACATCACAACATGTTATCTGCAAAGGGAAGCCTAACTTCTGAGGTACATTGGACTTGCTACAGGATGGACGCCTTCTTTGTGAATCGCTTCCAACTTACGGCACAGGGAAGGAGGCAGGAAACGAGGCGAACTACATCGTTGGCATGTCGACGTGCTACCCTAAGCCAGGATCCATCAAGGTCAGTGACGGTGAGGTGCTGACCATCGTCTCCAACTACAGCAGCGTGCGCCAGCACACCGGCGTCATGGGCCTGGTCTACATCCTCGTGGCCGAGCCGCAGGAGCCAGCTCCGGCGCCATCCCTGTGCTTCAGTTTCCCAGTCCCATGTGAGTTTCACTAAAAAGTTTCACTCCTTTTGCGGCCTATCTATTTTTGGAAGAACATACTCCGAAAACTGCAAATGTGTAACTAAATTCTTGTTCTCTCTCTTTTGTGCATGAGTAGGGTGCCTACCGGCATGGATGTCTAGCAACATGTGAAGAGTAGATTATCATCTACCCCTAGCTAATGGAGTGCAATGCAAATGGTGAGGACTGGAGAAGCTGAAACAATCGCCGTGGATCAATCGTCATAGTTATACGATGGATGTGTTTTTGTCATACTAGTATTACTAGCTAATATACAGAAGCAGTCACCAGTCAGTGAGCAATGTCATTTCGATGGACCATCAGTTTCTGATGCTTTGTACTCCCTCCGTCCGGAGTTACTTGTCTCGAAAATGGATGTATTTAAAACTAAAATAGGTCTAGATATATCCATTTCTGCGACAAGTAATTCCGAACGGAGGGAGTAATTAGTTATTATCAGTAGTAGCAGTGTATGAAGCTGAGTTGTATGAGTTGATCCCCACCGAAAGAAAAACTTAGTGTCCATATTATTGGGTATGAAGGTTTTAGGGTGGGATACTCGCTGGACGCCAAGGTTGTCGCCGTGTTAGACGTTGTGGTACAGTAGAAGGGTTATGGGGAAAGAGATTGGAGAATTAAAGTGGTAGAAGAGAGCATAGGTAGGAACTTGATATTTTATTGTTTGCTTCCCGGCAAGGTTGATATATCCTACCCGCAAAAAAAAAAGGTTGATTATCCTTAGCACAGTAACTCAACACACCTCGAATACTTCTAAACTAGGTTGGGTCCATTTAAGAGAGAACTGGACTTTACCCATGAACAACAGACTCTTCTACTAAAACACATATACTCCGGACTTCTAGACTAAACTAGGCCCGCTCTAATTAGGCGTTACTAGCAAAAAGGCTTGTGCGTTACAATGGAAGAAAAAAAAATTCATAATCTTCAATGGTCATGACTACATTTTGCTGCGTCACCGAGATACACTATTAATTTCAATTTTGTGAAATCATGAAAAAAATAAACTCATGCGCATATCTAAAATCGCGAACATTTTTAAATCTGTGAACATTTTTACAAATTTTCAAACATTTTCTAAAATCAAGAACATTTTTTGAATCATGAACGCTTTATACGATTTCCAAACTTTTTTAAAAAATACTGCACATTTTGAAAACAATTTTCTTGTATCGACGAACATTTCTAGAATCGACGAATATTTTTTTTGGAAATTGGTGGGGCAAATGAACATTTTCTTGATCTAGCAAAAACGGCCAATGTGTTGCAACACGAGAAAAAAATAATCTCTAATGACCATGACTAAATTTTTCTGCATCACTGAGATACCCTATCGCTCTCATTTTCGTGAAATCATGAAAAACTTTTGAAAATAATGAACATTTTTTTAAACTCGTGAGCATATTTGAAATTGTGAACATCTTTCAAATTCATGAACATCTTTATAGATTTTCAAGCATTTTCAAGCATTTTCTAAAATCATGAATATTTTATACCATTTGCAAACTTTTTAAAATTGTGAGCTTTTAATAAAATGTTTTTCTTGAATAGATGAACATTTCTAGAATCGGTGAACATTTTTTTGAAAGTTGTTTGGTGGAAATTCATGAATTTTTTTATTTAATGAATATTTTTTGAAATGCGCGATCATTTTTTGAATCAGCGGACATTTTATGAATCAATAAACTATTTTGTAAGTCACGAATATTTATTCAATTTTCAGGCTATTTTTCAATTCATGAAAAAAGATTGAATTGGTGAAAGTTTGTTCAATTTCATTAACATTTCTACTACACGACCTTTTACAAAAAAATTATGAACATTGTTTGATTTTCTGATTTTTTTTTTCAAAATTGCGAATATTTTTTGAATATGAGAACTTAAAAAAAATCGCGACCATTTTCTGAGTCCACAAACATTTATGAATATTAAACATTTTATTTCAAAATTCTTATTTTTAAAATTTTCGAAACTTTTTTAAGTCCAATTTTTTTTAAATTCAGAAAAAGACGAGGACTATAAAGAAAACCAAAAAATAAAATATGAAATTTAAAAAACAGGCCGCCGGGACATGGGCTGGCCCAAACAGGCGTGCTGTTTCTTCTCCCAACGCTCAGAACACGGTATAGAAGGTTTCTACTAGGGCGGTCCAGGCTGGGATTTCCCTGTGTGAAACTTTTTTTATCACTTATAGGTGGCATCGATGGGTAATATTTTGCAACTTGGGGGCAATTTCGAGGATATACCGCCAGAGGCAATAGTCCCTTTATTATTAGGTAGAGAAAAATAGGTTATTGCCGGATGTAGGGAAAGGTTGGCTTCATCTACGAGATAATTAAACTTTCCCCACAAACATACTCTTCTAGTAGGGTACACATACACACCCTAGATAGTTCTAGACTAAGCTTATTGTTTGAGGAATAGAGAGGGATTGTGGCGTAATGCGTTGGATGTTGTATTGAGCCTCACGGATGAGTATATATATAGGAGTACAAACTTGAAGGGCAAATGAGACGAATTACAAATCCTAGATTACCAAATACATGTAACCCAAATATATCTCTAACATCCCTTCGCAGTCGTAGCGGTAGCGTTATGAACGACAGAAGCATCATAGACGATCAAATTGGAGAGAATAGCAGCCGGCGGGCTTACATCCCCCCGCGGACATAGCGGGAGCGTCATGAACGGTGTCGCGTCGCAGCCGCGTTGACTGTAGAAGAAGTCGACGAGGTGCAGCGAGGTGATAGCCCTTTTATGCTGTTGTCGAGGTAGCCGAGAGCGAGGGTGGTGTAGCCGTAGTCGAGGTAGCCGTGCGAAGAACGCCATGGTCGATGTCGAGTTGGGGTGGTCGGTGTCGAGGAAGTCGCCGTGGAGCCGCGGGCGCAAGGAGGCGCCGTGTTAGTCATGGGCGCAGGAAGAACACTACAACATGATGAAGACTGACATGGACGGTGGCGTTCCCGCGTCTAGAAAGACGATGCGGCGCATAGCACATAGAAGTCAACGCGCGTGGACGGTGAAGTGAACCATGTGTTGTGGCGCTAAAACCAAGGGGCGACGTAGCGGCAACGCGCGGGTCGGGGCGACGGCGGGGAAGACCCCAGGACGGCAGCGGGGACCTTGTGCCACGTGCCACGACTCGATGGGGCGACGCAGCGGCAGCGCGAGGGTTATTGTAGCCATGGAGACGGCCTAGAGCGGACGGCCTCAGGACGGCGGTGGACCACGGCCTGTGACACTATGACTCGAAGAGCGATGCAACAACAGCGCGTAGATCGGTGCAGCCGCGGAAAGAACCACGGGACAGAAGCAGAAACCGCGTGCCACGCTCGCTACCACCTGATGGGACGACGCAGCGGCAGCGCGAGGGTCAATGCAGCCATGAATATGGCCTCAAGGCGGCGCTGGACCAGGGCCTCGGCAATACGGCCCAAAGGAACAACGCGGCGACATCGCGCAGGTTAGTGCAGCCTCGGATAGAACCTTGGGACAACGACGTTGCGGTTTGAAAGGACGACGCAGCGATAGTCCGTTGCTCAATCGGAGGGGCGTGCTATATTCAGAGACGATCTTCAGGATCCCACGGACCCCACGAATATGCGGTTGAATAGACTGGACAATGTGCTTCAGGCTGTCTGACATTGTAGAAGCATGCAACCGGGCAGGGACACGAGATATGCAGGAAGGCTTCACGTATGCAGCATGTACGAGCTAGCAACACGCTGCATCCACAAGCACATAACGTGCATGGTACGCGGCCATGCGCGCGTTGTGGATTTGTGCCCCAGCGCCCGGCGCTCGAGCAGTCCGACGTCCGTGTGTGGTGCATGACTGGCCACGGGCGGCGCGGATATTGGTGGAGTCGATGATGTTTATTGCTTGCCTCATGGGCATATATATAAGAGTATATGATTTATTTGGATTACAAAACAAGTTAGAATACTTTCTAGTCTACTGTATGTTTCCAATACAATCACGATACTCAATATCCTCCTGCAGTCACAACAGTAGCGACGCAGACAGTAAGATCGGAGAAGAATCCGAAGGCAAGCCGACGGACACAAAGACGAAGCTAGAAAAAATGGGCATTGGTGTCAAGCTTTGTCCACTCTAGCATTAACTATAGCAGCGCAACATACATAATGTTGGAGTGCGGCATAAAGAGAGAAAATATACAATGATTCAGTAATTTTATTATTAAATAAAAAAGTCATACCGAGTACAGGCTAAGCGAAGTCATAAAGCAAAAAGGTTAACTTCAAGCACTTCAGTTGTTACCTTCTGAAAAGAATGAACAAAAGAACATATTATATTTACAACAATGTTAAGAAAAAACAAAATAAAATAAATATCATTAAGCAAAAATATAGTGACATGATGCTCACATTTTATAACTTCCCTTCTCAATCTTCCATCTTCTTAAATGGATCAATCACATCATTGTTTGTAATAGTAGAAAATATATATTTCTCCACATGGAAAACCGATACATGACTATGATCTTGTCAAAGTGACCTTGAAGTCCCGGCTGCGACAGATGGCAGTGGCCGTTTCCACAAAAATCTGTCCATAACCTCGTAGTCGTAGATGAATGTCGTGCATGAATCAAGGAAGAGAAGAGCAAAAGATTCTAATTAGTTCAGTTATGGAATTTAGTCTAAAGGCTGAGGGTAATACACATGCGTGTCATGAGGCATACCTGGGAAGAGCAAATCTAGGCTTGGTGGATTAGCACCAGATTATGCCGCAACAATCGGCCGGCCGACATCCCCAGATTAGACCAAAATCCCGCTGATTCGTACGCTCGTCTCTCTGTAATTCCATCAGGCGGCACGAGCAAGGAATTATCACACCAGAAGGGGATTGAGAGGAGGCGATGAGATGAAGAGAGAGAAACTTGGTGGGACACTTTTGGGCTGTGCGCAGCGGCAAATAGGAATTTGGTGGAACGACCGCAGATCTTTTTAGGGACAGTGGGCTTCTATGGCTGGGCTGAAATTAGGTTGTGCTTCGGGCTTCTCCGGCTGGGCTGGGGTCAATCATCTTTTTGGACTGGGGTCAAAGACAAATCCTATTAACAAGATAACTTGAGGTTACGGTTGGCACTGGTGTCAATTGATACCAGTCCTTACACGGGAGCTCCGTCCCTGGACGAACACCCCCTCCCCACACACACAGTCGTAACGGCCGATGCATCACGGAAGTCCCGGCTGGAGTGGAAACCGACAAGGTTGCTCAAGCAAGGCGGTAGCCCTTTGTGCCATTATTGAGGTAGCCGAGAGCGTAGGGTGGTATAGCCATGGTTAAGGTAGCCGTGCGAAGAATGCCATGGTCGATGTCGAGTCGAGGTAGCTAGTGTCGAGGAAGGCGCCGTGGAGCCGCGGGCGCAAGAAGGTGCCAAGTTAGTCATGGCGCAGTGGTGTCGAAGTAGTGGTGCGCCGGGAAGAAGATGTTGTTGACGACGTGTCGAGCCGGGTTTGCCAAGCCCGGTGACACATCGTGGACGAAGGCACGCATCGGTGTTGCCAGCACCAGGCATGCGTAGACCTAGGAAGACAAAGTTGATGAAGCACCGACCAGACTTGCCAGGCCTGGGGATACGTCGTGGACGAAGGCACACATCGGTGTTGCCAGCACCAGGCATGCGTAGACGAGGGACCTACACAAGATGTACGCCATGTTGAGAAGTCAGAGGGGCCAACAGAGAAGGAGACTTGACACGGTTGTGGCGCCAATCAGCGTGGGCCGATGTAACCAACAGTGGTCGGAGTATAGGAAGTGGTCAGGGTAGATGACAACGACCTTGGCCATGGGCTGGTGCTGGACAAAGATGAAGGGGGTGGACGGGCAGCAGCGGCGGGTTGGTTACGAGCACAACAACGGTGCTCGAAGTAGGCGAGGAACCCGACAACGTGACAAAGACCAGCGTGGACGGTGGCGTTCCTGCGCCGAGGGAGGCGACGCGACGCATACCACAGGAAGTCGATGCGTGGTGACCGCTGGCCCTAGCGCTACGGCCCGAAGGGGTGATGCAGCGGCGGCAGGCAGATCGGGGCGACGGCAGGAAGACCTCGGGACGGCGTGGACTGCGTGACGCGGTGCTACGGCCCGAAGGGGCGCCTGAATCGGCGGTGCGCGGGTCGGTGATGCCGCAGGGACGGCCTCGGGCAGTGGCGGTGGCGGCGTTCCACGGTGCTACAACCCGAAGAGACGGTGTATGTAACGCCCCGTGACCGATGTGCCAGGTGTCCTCCAGTTATTCGCTGTTGTTGTGTTGTCATTGCTTGCGTGTCATGCATTCCATATCATGTCATCATGTGCATTTTATTTGCATACATGTTCGTCTCGTGCATCCGAGCATTTTCCCCGTTGTCCGTTTTGCAATCCGGCGCTCCTATGTCACCCGGTGTCCCTTTCTACCTCTTTTTCATGTGCGGGTGTTAAACGTTTTCGGATTGGACCGGGACTTGTCAGGCGGCCTTGGTTTACCCCCGGTAGACCGCCTGTCAAGTTTCGTGTCATTTGGACTTCGTTTGATACTCCAACAGTTAACCGAGGGACCGAAAAGGCCTCGTGAGTGTTGTAGCCCAACACCCCTCCAAAGTGGCCCAAAACCCTCTCCATCGTCTAGAGCGTTCAATCACGATCGCGTGGCCGAAAACCGCACCTCATTTGGACTCTCCTAACTCCCTCTACCTATATATATGTGGCCATCCCCGAAATTTTCGTGGATGAAACCCTAGCGTCTTCCTCCTCGCGCCGCCGGACACGTCCAACCGCGCCGGACATGTCCACACCACCACCTCACTCCGGCGAATCGCATTGCGCCACGTCGCCCCGCTGCTGCTCTCCTCCAACCCCCGCACGCCACGTCGCCGCCCACGGGATCTCCTCTCTCCTACGCCGCCGCGGGCCCGCGTGGCCCAGATCCGGCCCGCGGGGCCCGAATTGCCGCCCGCCGCCATCAAGTGCACCCGCGCCTCCTCTCCAGGCGTCCCGTGCCGCCGCTCGTCCTTCGCCGGCGCGCCACGTCGCGCCGCCACGTTCTGCCTCGTCGGCGTGCTCGGCCGCCCCGCCGCGCTGCGAGGTCCCCGCGCCGCCGCCCGCGTGATCTCCGCCCTCACCGGCGCACCGCACCTCGCCCGGGTGCTCCGACGAGTGGCCCGACCTCGCCGGCGTCAACCTCCCTCCACCGGCGCCTCCCCGCAACTCCGGACTCCTCCTTCTCTGACTCCGGCGCGTCTCCGGCGAGAAGCTCCGATCGGCCTCGAACTACGTGCAGATCTGAAAACTTCCCCTCGGTTGACTTTCTACCCTCCTAACCCTAATTATTTTGCCATGTCCATCATGCCGTATCTTCGCATCCGTAGCTCCGTTTCGCGCGTATAGCATATCGGAATGTTCGTCTCAGAGAGTACATCATTTAATCTCATTGCATCATTTTTATTTGAGCTCATCTTGATGCCCGAAATGCTGTTGGAAGAGTGCTATTTGAGTTAATTGTCAAATCTGCTGCACCAAATAGCTGTTTGTCATTTTTGCCATGATTATTGTGTGCATGATATGCTCCCGAGCTCTACATGTGTTTTGTTATATGCCATGCCATCTTTCCAGATGTGCTATCCATGTATTTTTGTGATATGTGTGGTGACTAGTACAAGCTTGCAAAGTGGTGCATTCGTTAATGCTGATTTCAGGGACTTAGGATTTCTCTAAGTTCTTGATCTGTTTTTATCAATATGCCATATGTTCATGTTGTTTCCTAGTGGTCCGTGCCTCTTCTGAGGATGATCAGTAAGGATGATTTGTTAATATTATGGTCCTCTATCCATCCATGTCTTTGTTTGAAATTATGGAGCACCCTAGCTTGAGTCAATCGAGCTCTACTTTTGCTATTTCGTGAATCCTGGCAGATTGTCTGTGTTAGCGATTTTGCCGAGGATGTTGTGGTTGATCCGAGCATGCTATGTTGTTGTTCTTGCCATGTCTAGCTTATACAATGTGTATTCTTGATGGGTGTATGCTTAGATTGCAATGCCTTGCTCTGTAGTGAGTGCATCGAGCTCGTAAACATGCCTACTTGATATCTGATTTGCATGCTCCAGTTTTTCACCAAGTCTGTGATCTGATTATGTTTTTGCCATGTTCACATGCTTGCAATTGTATTTTTTGATCCCTTTTGGCTCAAGGTCACTAAGGGACTTTTGTTGAGATCCTTGAGTAGCTCCAAAGTGTGCTACCTGATCTGAAATTCCAGGCTTGTGTTAATTTCACTAAGTCTGAGATCTGTTTATCAATTGCACTTTTGCCATGCTTGTTTGAACCTGTTAATGGATGAATTGGCCATAGCTCAGTGTTCATCTTTTGTCAAGCATTATGAGTGGATCCCTGCCATGTATTTTATTGCCATGATTGAGTGATGTAGCATATTTAACTTGTTGCATTTAGATGGCTACTTGCTGTTTATCGCAGACCGGTGCCATATTTGTTTTGCTTGCCATTTCCAAACCGTGCATCCGATTCCGACGATATTTATATCGATTTCAACCGAAATCCCCTCGCCATTCCAGTGGCACTCTTGGATTTCCAAGTTGAGGCCAGGTTCATTCATTCCTTTGCAAATCATGTATATGCATCGCATACCGCATCCCGCATATCGTACCATGTTCATGTGTTGGTTGTTTACTATGTTGTGTGCTTCTTTCTGGTGTTTGCTTCTTCGGGTTGATTCCAATAACGTCGCATTTGTGAGGACCCGTTCGTCTACGTCCGTTTGTCTTCTTCATGGACTCGTTCTTCTTCCTTGCGGGATCTCAGGCAAGATGATCATACCCTCGAAATCACTTCTATCTTTGCTTGCTAGTTGCTCGCTCTTTTGCTATGCCTATTCTGCAATACCTACCACTTGCTTATCATGCCTCCCATATTGTTGAACCAAGCCTCTAACCCACCTTGTCCTAGCAAACCGTTGTTTGACTATGTTACCGCTTTGCTCAGCCCCTCTTATTGCGTTGTTAGTTGCAGGTGAAGACTGAAGTTTGTTCCTTGTTGGAACATGGAGATGTTGTTCCTTGTTGGAACATGTTTACTTGTTGGGATATCACAATATCTCTTATTTAATTAATGCATCTATATACTTGGTAAAGGGTGGAAGGCTCGGCCTTATGCCTGGTGTTTTGCTCCACTCTTGCCGCCCTAGTTTCCGTCATATCGGTGTTATGTTCCCGGATTTTGCGTTCCTTACGCGGTTGGGTAATAACGGGAACCCCTTGACAGTTCGCCTTGAATAAAACTCTTCCAGCAATGCTCAACCTTGGTTTTACCATTTGCCACCTAGCCTTTTCTTTCCCTTGGGTTTTGCAGACTCAAGGGTCATCATTATTTTAACCCCCCCGGGCCAGTGCTCCTCTGAGTGTTGGTCCAAACTAGAGTCCTGTGCAGCGCCCCCTCAGGGAAACTCGAGGTTTGGTTTTAGTTGTATGGAGAGCTCATCTGAGTGTGCCCTGAGAACGAGATATGTGCAGCTCCTATCGGGATTTGTCAGCACATTCGGGCGGTTTTGCTGAATTTGTTTTAACTTGTCGAAGTGTCTTGTAGAACCGGGATACCAAGTCTGATCGGAATGTCTCGGGAGAAGGTATATCCTTCGTTGACCGTGAGAGCTTGTCATGGGCTAAGTTGGGACACCCCTGCAGGGTTTTGAACTTTCGAAAGCCGTGCCCGCGGTTATGGGCAGATGGGAATTTGTTAATGTCCGGTTGTAGAAAACCTGAAGTTGACCTTAATTAAAATGCATCAACCGTATGTGTTACCGTGATGGTCTCTTTTCGGCGGAGTCCGGGAAGTGAACAGGTGTTGGAGTAATGCTTGACGTAGGTTGTTCTAGGATCACTTCTTGATCATAGTTTCTCGATCGTGCTTTGCCTTCTCTTCTCGCTCTCATTTGCGTATGTTAGCCACCATATATGCTAGTCGCTTGCTGCAGCTCCACCTCATACCTTACCTTACCCATAAGCTTAAATAGTCTTGATCGCGAGGGTGCGGGATTGCTGAGTCCCCGTGACTCACAGATACTTCCAAAACCAGCTTGCAGGTGCCGATGAGTCCGTGCAGATGACGCAACCAAGCTCAAGGAGTACCTCGATGAAGATCTTGTCCTTTGTGTTGTTTCGTTCTAGTTGATCAGCAGTGGAGCCCAGTCGGGACGATGGGGGATCTGTGTAGCATTTGGGGTAGTCTTCTTTTATTTTGGCTCCGTAGTCGGGCCTTGACTGTATCTGATTGATGTAATGCTTTATTCATGTAATTGTGTGAAGTGGCGATTGTAAGCCAACTATGTATCTTTCCCCTTATTGTATTACATGGGTTGTTTGCGAAGATTACCTCACTTGCGACATTGCTTTCAATGCGGTTATGCCTCTAAGTCGTGCTTCGACACGTGGGAGATATAGCCGCATCGAGGGTGTTACAAGTTGGTAATCAGAGCCTTCCCCGACCTTAGGAGCCCCACTGTTTGATCGTATTAGCGGACGAGTTGAGTCTAGAAAAAATGTTTTGAGTCATTTAGGATTATATATATCGGAGAGTTTAGGAATTATTTTTACTCCCCAGTCCCTTCATCGCTCTGGTAAGGCATCCTGACGTAGAGTTTTGTCTCTTCTCTCCTCAAATTTCACTAAATTTTTTTTAGGATCACGCGGGTATCTTGGAATCGTTCCGATGGATTTGTGACGACAACATTGTTCTTGGTGCCTCCTGTCATTTAGGGGTTGTGGCAGTGTCCCGGGGAGTTGAGCTCCGAGGTGTTGTCGTCACAATTTTATCATTGCAGTTCTGGAATACGCCGACATCGAAAATCTCTTTTATGCAGTTTTTTGTGAGATAACCTCGACGCCACCCAGTACTGGGGCGGGAGTTCGGGAGTATTGCCATAACTCGTGTAACGGATGCTTTTCGAAGGTTGAGGTAGACGATTTCCGAAGGTTTCTTGGTTATGTGTTGAAGGATGGATACAGCTGGATGTAGGATTTGTTAGTTTGGGTGAGATATTATGCTTCCCCTGTATCCCCAACACCTGATTGCATAACCGGAAAGTTTCGGGAGTTTATAAGTGGGAATCCAAGTAGCTCTTAGGATATCTTTCCGACAGATGTATGATATGAAATTGGGGTTCGACGTCTAGTGGTCCGCCTATCCACGGTCGGTTTACAGTGGTCTCATTGTGTCTTAAAGAGTCCTTGGCTATGCCGACTCGGGGACGCTTCGTATGTCATGTGCACTGCCTTGTACATGATGGTGCTGTACGATCGAGCCCGTGTAGGCCCCACCATGAAAACTTCGGACGAAATCTCTATCATATGTTTGTTCCGGCTTATTCTGCAAGCCAACCCTTTGTTTTTGTTTTGAGTTGTGGTATTCGAGTTGCTTCGAAGTCAGGTGTTGATTCCATACCTTCCCTAAGCGGTGTTCTCATGTTCCTATGCGAATACTAATCTTTCTTGATCTTCGAGTTTGCCATCTCAATTTCTTCTAAACCGGTGTGTCTCTTTTCAAGTGGATCCATTCATTTTCAACATCCGCAAGATTCAATCTCAGTTTTATCAACGGTGTTCGTTTCATCCGTTCCAAGTTGTCTTTGTTTTCCCACCCACCCACCCTTTTTCTGTGAGGACCCAGATTACTTTTCCAACTATCCATTTTATCGATGGAAGTCTCTCCACTCTTTTCCTTCACGTCCCTACACGGTGGTTCTCTTGAAGATGCTCTACTCGTTCGTCACTCTTCACTCGTTTTCTTCTCAGGTGGATTCAATTCAAACTTTGTGGATCATATCCCTTTCCTCATTTCAAGGTTTTCTCATGCCGGTGCAGTTCTTAATCGTTCACCTCTCGCTATCCTATTGTCCCGAAGTGCTCAAGATATCTCAGAAGGCTCGTCTTTTCATTCAAGACCAGTTCAACCTATTTCGAGGTTGTTATCTCATTCAAGCCATTTAATTCAACCGGTGCAACCTCTCTTTTAAATCATTTCAACGGTGTTTCTTTTGAGTGGGCCCTAACCCACAGGTCTTTTTCCAGGATCTTACCTGACTCTTCTTATTTTCCGGAGTTATAACAAAATTCTTTCCTAAAGTTTGACATCAGAATGATTTATCATCAGTCAAATGTCTTTCTCCAAGATCTTTCAAATTCTTTTCATTGTTGGATCAACCTTTCTATTCTTCATTTCGGAGTGCCTCTACAATTATTGTTGGTGTTTCTCATCGTCATTCTCAGATTTTGAAGACCAAAGAAGATTTTTCTCTCTATCTTGCTCCATTCTCTTCAAGATTCGTGGTTCTAGCGGTATGCCATCCTCTCATAATTGTTTTCGTTCGTGAGAATTCTTTTCACCCATCCGGAGCAATTCAAGATTCTTTTCAATTTGATTCTCTGGAGGCTATCAATTCAGAATTATTCATTCTCAGCTTTCAGCTCTCTTTCTCTAAATCTTACCAGTGCATCATTCAAATATTCTCTATTAAGTTCGTGATCTATTCGTCCACTTGTACCTAAACTCTCTCATATATCTTCGTTCATTTGCCAATTCTTACCGGTGATTCATCCCTTTACTTCATTTGTTGTTCAATTCTTACGGTGGTTCGTTCAAGAGTTTTCTTCCTTCGTGTATCATATCTATGCATTCGTGCTTTTCAAATTCTACCGGTGGATCGTTGAAGACTTTCTCAAGTTTGCGCTATATCTATCTTAATCTTTCTACGAGGATAAGTAGTACGCCAAATCCGTTGCTTGTCAGCAATTAAATTGTTGAAGGATATGCATAACATAATTCTTATTCTTGTTCCACCCAAGTGGTTAATTCCTTATTCCGGAGGTCCATCAAAATCCTGAATTCAATTGTTTCATCTTCTCTTTTTTCCCGGAGTTCCAATCTTTTTCAATTACATCTCCACGGAGATTCATTTAAATCATTGCAAGGCTTCAACCTTACTCTTCTCATCTTTCTTTCCGTTTGATCATTCTTTTGTTTACCGGAGTCTTCATGAAGGTGCTACATGATGGTTCATAAAGGATTTAATTCCTTCTCCAAGTTTTTCATCGACATTCTTTTCTAAGAAGCTCAAGCTTTCTTCATATTGTAATCCGGAGTGCAATTCTTTCTACCATATCATTGGAGGTGGTATTATGTCATTCTTGATAATTTGAGTTCATGTTTCATGATTCACATGTTATTAAGAATGAGGTATTTTAAATCCATCAATCTCGTCATTGGAGTTACCTTGGGTTATATTTCACCTAAAGCTTTCCCTAAGGATTGATGCTATCTATGGTGCTTATCAATGATCCAAGTTCTTCATTTATCCTCCCGGTGAGATAACTTCTCATCTCCTTGTTCTTATCAATCCAATTCTTTTCCCGCGAGTGGCAGGTGGTCACCTCACAATTTGAGATGTACTCCATAAAACCATATCAAGCTTATTCTTTTTGTTGTTGGTTTTCCAACAACTCCGTTCGACCCTTCCCCTAAGGATGCCTTCTCAAGCTCTTTTTGGCAGAAGTTGGCATTTTCTTCTCCATTCTTTTATTTCAATTATCTATATTCTATTCTTTCGTTCCGGAGGAATTGTGATGTTGCTCTCTTCAACCGTCTTCTGTTTTTTGTCAGGATCGTGTTCTCTCCTGTGCTTATTCAACTAACCGGAGTGTTGTGTCTTCTCTTCTAGTTCTTTTGATCTTATAAAGTCTTGCATCCCTTCTCAACGGGAGTGCTGCCCAAAGTTGTTCTTCCTTGTTCTTCTTTGCTAACGGAGTGTCTTCAACTTCATTTATCTCCGTTGTATTCTTTTCTCGGAATGGCTTAACCTCTTCAAGGTTCATGGTTTCACTCGTTTGTCAAAGGAGCAACTTAGCTTTACCTATCCTCTTTGTCTTCCTTTGTCCCTCCGGTGCCATTCTAGATCTCGGGACGAGATCCTCTCATAGTGGTGGAGTGTTGTAACGCCCCGTGACCGATGTGCCAGGTGTCCTCCAGTTATTCGCTGTTGTTGTGTTGTCATTGCTTGCGTGTCATGCATTCCATATCATGTCATCATGTGCATTTCATTTGCATACATGTTCATCTCGTGCATCCGAGCATTTTCCCCGTTGTCCGTTTTCCAATCCGGCGCTCCTATGTCACCCGGTGTCCCTTTCTACCTCTTTTTCATGTGCGGGTGTTAAACGTTTTCGGATTGGACCGAGACTTGTCAGGCGGCCTTGGTTTACCCCCGGTAGACCGCCTGTCAAGTTTCGTGTCATTTGGACTCGTTTGATACTCCAACGGTTAACCGAGGGACCGAAAAGGCCTCATGAGTGTTGCAGCCCAACACCCCTCCAAAGTGGCCCAAAACCCACCAAAACCCTCTCCATCGTCTAGAGCGTTCGATCACGACCGTGTGGCCGAAAACCGCACCTCATTTGGACTCTCCTAGCTCCCTCTACCTATATATATATATGTGGCCATCCCCGAAATTTTCGCGGATGAAACCCTAGCGTTTTCCTCCTCACGCCGCCGGACACGTCCAACCGCGCCGGACATGTCCACGCCGCCACCTCACTCCGGCTAATCGCATTGCGCCACGTCGCCCCACTGCTGCTCTCCGCCAACCCCCGCGCGCCACGTCGCCGCCCACGGGATCTCCTCTCTCCTCCGCCGCCGCGGGCCCGCGCGGCCCAGATCCGGCCCGCGGGGCCCGAATC
>NC_057812.1:268293924-268361233 GCF_018294505.1 Triticum aestivum
CTCGCCGGCGTGCTCCGCCGCCCTGCCGCGCTGCGAGGTCCCCGCGCCGCCGCCCGCGTGGTCTCCGCCCTCACCGGCGCACCGCACCTCGCCCGGGTGCTCCGGCGAGTGGCCCGACCTCGTCGGCGTCAACCTTCCTCCACCGGCGCCTCCCCGCAGCTCCAGACTCCTCCTTCTCCGACTCCGGCGCGTCTCCGGCGAGAAGCTCCGATCGGCCTCGAACTACGTGCAGATATGAAAACTTCCCCTCGGTTGACTTTCTACCCTCCTAACCCTAATTATTTTTCCATGTTCATCATGCTGTATCTTTGCATCCATAGCTCCGTTTCGCGCGTATAGCATATCGAAATGTTCATCTCAGAGAGTACATCATTTCATCTCATTGCATCATTTTCATTTGAGCTCATCTTGATGCCCGAAATGCTGTTGGAAGTGTGCTATTTGAGTTAATTGTCAAATCTGCTGTACCAAATAGCTATTTGTCATTTTTGCCATGATTATCGTGTGCATGATATGCTCCTGAGCTCTACATGTGTTTTGTTATATGCCATGCCATCTTTCCAGATGTGCTATCCATGCATTTTTGTGATATGTGTGGTGACTAGTACAAGCTTGCAAAGTGGTGCATTTGTTAATGCTGATTTCAGGGACTTAGGATTTCTGTAAGTCCTTGATCTGTTTTTATCAATATGCCATATGTTCATGTTGTTTCCTAGTGGTCCGTGCCTCTTCTGAGGATGATCAGTAAGGATGATTTGTTAATATTGTGGTGCTCTATCCATCCATGTCTTTGTTTGCAATTATGGAGCACCCTAGGTTGAGTCAATCGAGCTCTACTTTTGCTATTTCGTGAATCCTGGCAGATTGTCTACATGTTAGCGATTTTGCGGAGGATGTTGTGGTTGATCCGTGCATGCTATGTTGTTGTTCTTGCCATGTCTAGCTTATACAATGTGTTTTATTGATGGGTGTATGCTTAGATTGTCATGCCTTGCTCTGTAGTGAGTGCATCGAGCTCGTAAACATGCCTACTTAATATCTGATTTGCATGCTCCAGTTTTTCACCAAGTCTGTGATCTGATTATGTTTTTGCCATGTTCACATGCTTGCAATTGTATTTTCTGATCCCTTTTGGCTCAAGGTCACTAAGGGACTTTTGTTGAGATCCTTGAGTAGCTCCAAAGTGTGCTACCCGATCTGAAATTCCAGGCTTGTGTTAATTTCACTAAGTCTGAGATCTGTTTATCAATTGCACTTTTGCCATGCTTGTTTGAACCTGTTAATGGATGAATTGGCCGTAGCTCAGTGTTCATCTTTTGTCAAGCATTATGAGTGGATCCCTGCCATGTATTTTATTGCCATGATTGAGTGATGTAGCATATTTAACTTGTTGCATTTAGATGGCTACTTGCTGTTTATCGCAGACCGGTGCCATATTTGTTTTGCTTGCCATTTCCAAACCGTGCATCCGATTCCGATGATATTTATATCGATTTCAACCGAAATCCCCTCACCATTCCAGTGGCACTCTTGGATTTCCAAGTTGAGGCCAGGTTCATTCATTCCTTTGCAAATCATGCATATGCATCGCATACCGCATCCCGCATATCATACCATGTTCATGTGTTGGTTGTTTACTATGTTGTGTGCTTCTTTCCGGTGTTTGCTTCTTCGGGTTGATTCCAATAACGTCGCGTTTGTGAGGACCCGTTCGTCTATGTCCGTTTGTCTTCTTCATGGACTCGTTCTTCTTCCTTGCGGGATCTCAGGCAAGATGATCATACCCTCGAAATCACTTCTATCTTTGCTTGCTAGTTGCTCGCTCTTTTGCTATGCCTATGCTGCGATACCTATCACTTGCTTATCATGCCTCCCATATTGTTGAACCAAGCCTCTAGCCCACCTTGTCCTAGCAAACCGTTGTTTGGCTATGTTACCGCTTTGCTCAGCCCCTCTTATAGCGTTGTTAGTTGCAGGTGAAGACTGAAGTTTGTTCCTTGTTGGAACATGGAGATGTTGTTCCTTGTTGGAACATGTTTACTTGTTGGGATATCACAATATCTCTTATTTAATTAATGCATCTATATACTTGGTAAAGGGTGGAAGGCTCGGCCTTATGCCTGGTGTTTTGTTCCACTCTTGCCGCCCTAGTTTCCGTCATATCGGTGTTATGTTCCCGGATTTTGCGTTCCTTACGCGGTTGGGTAATAATGGGAACCCCTTGACAGTTCGCCTTGAATAAAACTCTTCCAGCAATGCCCAACCTTGGTTTTACCATTTGCCACCTAGCCTTTTCTTTCCCTTGGGTTCTGCAGACTCAAGGGTCATCATTATTTTAACCCCCCGGGCCAGTGCTCCTCTGAGTGTTGGTCCAAACTAGAGTCCTGTGCAGCGCCCCCTCGGGGAAACTCGAGGTTTGGTTTTAGTTGTATGGAGAGCTCATCTGAGTGTGCCCTGAGAACGAGATATGTGCAGCTCCTATCGGGATTTGTCGGCACATTCGGGCGGTTTTGCTGGATTTGTTTTAACTTGTCGAAGTGTCTTGTAGAACCGGGATACCGAGTCTGATCGGAATGTCTCCGGAGAAGGTATATCATTTGTTGACCATGAGAGCTTGTCATGTGCTAAGTTGGGACACCCCTGCAGGGTTTTGAACTTTCGAAAGCCGTGCCCGCGGTTATGGGCAGATGGGAATTTGTTAATGTCCGGTTGTAGAAAACCTGAAGTTGACCTTAATTAAAATGCATCAACCGCGTGTGTTACCGTGATGGTCTCTTTCCGGCGGAGTCCGGGAAGTGAACAGGTGTTGGAGTAATGCTTGACGTAGGTTGTTCTAGGATCACTTCTTGATCATAGTTTCTCGATCGTGCTTTGCCTTCTCTTCTCGCTCTCATTTGCGTATGTTAGCCACCATATATGCTAGTCGCTTGCTGCAGCTCCACCTCATACCTTACCTTACCCATAAGCTTAAATAGTCTTGATCGCAAGGGTGCGAGATTGCTGAGTCCCCGTGACTCATAGATACTTCCAAAACCAGCTTGCAGGTGCCGATGAGTCCGTGCAGATGACGCAACCAAGCTCAAGGAGTAGCTCGAAGAAGATCTTGTCCTTTGTGTTGTTTCGTTCTAGTTGATCAGTAGTGGAGCCCAGTCGGGACGATCGGGGATCTGTGTAGCATTTGGGGTAGTCTTCTTTTATTTTGGCTCCGTAGTCGGGCCTTGACTGTATCTGGTTGATGTAATGCTTTATTCATGTAATTGTGTGAAGTGGCGATTGTAAGCCAACTATGTATCTTTCCCCTTATTGTATTACATGGGTTGTTTGCGAAGATTACCTCACTTGCGACATTACTTTCAATGCGGTTATGCCTCTAAGTCATGCTTCGACACGGGGGAGATATAGCCGCATCGAGGGCGTTACAGTGTAGCAGCGGCTCGCGGGTCAGGGCAGTCGCGAGGAGAACCACTGGCCGGGGGCGATGGCCTGGCAGGAGGCAGCGTGGACCACATGCCGCGGCGTGACAGCCCTAAGGGGCAACGGGTAGCCGGTGGGACAATCTCGGGGTGGCGGCATGGACCGCGGGCCGCGATGCGACAACCCGAAGGGGTGTCGATGGGAGCGGTGCACGGGTGATGGAGGTGAGGGTGTCTCAAAAGTCTGTGAAGTATTTTTGTCCTGAATAACATAAATAAATTATTGTATAGTTTGCATTAAAAATCACCTCACAAATATGCATATTTGCAATATTTTTGGTCATATTCAAGTGTCAGGACCCCGATTCCAAATCACATCGATCTAGCCGGTAACACCTCATATCACATTGCGGCCTCACGCACGGTATCCCCACGGGTGTCGCCTTACCATGGCCCGGGACCGTTTGCGCCTTTTGGCTCACGCATATGATAGTGTCGCTAGCATCCATATGACAGAGAACCCAGGCCGACATGGCTAGTCGTGAACCCAAAGCGGCACAGACCTATGGAGACAGGCATACATGAATCACATCGAGCATGTCAGTCATCAGCGAGTGAATCCGGGCTGTAGCACTGGGCTAACAGGACTCCGGGGAACCCGGGCTGTAGCAGGCTAGGCAGGACTCCGGATGTCACCGCGTGACATTTCCCCGAAGGGACAGACATAGGAACAAAGTGAAACACATGCCGGCTAGTCAAGTGTCCTGAGTAGTAGTGCTGGGCTAGCAGGACTCCGGTGAACCGGGCTGTAGCGGACTACTATGGCTCGAGGAACACTAGACTACATTTCCCCATAAGAAAGGCTGCCAAGGATAAACAACTAGATTGTCGGATCCCACTCATACCAAGCATTTCAATCATACACACAATATGCCTGATATGAGTACATACAACATGGCATCACAACAAAACTCTACAACTCAAGTACTTTATTTAAAAAGGCTCCGAGGAGCCATACATAACATATTCATACAGGTAGGGGTCACACGACCCGACACTCAAGTCATACAATCATACAAGCACATGCGGAAGCAACTAGTCTGAGTACAGACACTAGAAAGAAAGAAGGCTTCTCGAAGCCTGTCTATCTACATAGGGCCCTCCATGGCCAGGATCACCACCTGGGTGGCTAGTCACTCGTCGACATCAAGGTCTACGTAGAACCCATCAGAGGGGGCGGTGTTGTCGTCTAAAAACAGTAATTAAGCAAAGATGAGTACAAAGGTACTCAACAAGTCTTACATCAGAACCTACTATACATGCTCATTCTCAAGAAGGTGGTGGAGTTATGGCAGCAAGCCAGCTTTGACTCTTGGCTAAGCTATCCTACGAGACACCACTAGTAAAACAGTTTTCGCACACGAGTCCACTAATCACCAACACAATACTCCACCGGGGATCCTCCCTCGTCATCCTACGAGAGGGCCATCCTCGGTACTCACACTTATCTTGAGTCTTTTAGTAGTATCCATTAACTTGTCTATGAACTGTATAGGCAACCAAGTAGTCCTTCACCGCGGACGCGGCTATTCGAATAGATGATGTTAACCCTGCAGGGGTGTACTTCTTCATACAGGCTTTCACCACTTACCGCCGTTTACACGACATGTACTCGGCAACCTTCAAGCGGAAGCCCAACGAGGGTGTCGGACATGGCCTACCTAAACACTCAAGTCTCTAGTCCAGGTTTATCGCCTATCCAGGTTCCATCCGCAGGGAGTCCGGCCGAGGTTTCCACATACGGCCCCGAATGATGTGAACAGGGTCCCGAGACGCCAAACGGGCGCCCGACATACCCGGCCACGGTGTATCTACCGCAACATAGCCCACCCCTAGGGTCAGTGCTACGCACGGCCGCCAACACATAACCTACAAACACCATAACTAATTGCAACTCCTGGATAGAGTACTAGGGTGATTAAGAAGCCGAGAGGGTCAATTAAGGATCCCAATGCATGGTAGTAGCTGATTCTTAAAATCAGACATACAGATCTTAGTTCTTAGGGACGACCTCAATGAAACAACCCACCATGTACTCCTACATGGCCTCTCATCGATACCTTTACCAAAACATGTTCAACACATCCCTCACATTACCGACATAATCATTTCACTCTAGCCCATCACCCAGATGAACCAGACCTGACACAACTCTAAGCATAGCAGGCATGGCAAGGTAGGAATCACATACATGGCTCACTCAACTCCTACACATGCTAGTGGGTTTCATCTAGTTACTGTGGCAATGACAGGTCATGCAGAGGATAAGGGTTCAACTACCGTAGCACACAGCAGTTTGAATCACGTTGTCTTAATGCAGTAAACAAGAGCAGAAGCGAGAACATGGGTTTGTATCGGAATGATCAATGGGTTGCTTGCCTGATGTAGTGGTAGTAGGGTACTGCCCTTTAGACTAATACTCGGGGTTATCCTCGGAGGCAGAACCTACCACGAAAGACACACCGAACATAATCAACACATGACAATATGCAACAATATGATGCATGCTATGACATGGCAAAATGAATGTGTCTTGGCCTAATGCAAGCTAAAACAGAAAGGAATGACGATTCAAATGTTAGTTCATTTAACATAGTCTTATTAGTGCATTATCTTATTTTTCTTAAACAGCAAGGTTATCTTGTTTTGTCATGCATGAAAACATTACCAATGGATAGATTGAATTTTTCTGATCAAAATTCATATATAAATCTTTGCATTTGGAGTTATGGTTTATTTTCTATGATTTTTAGAAGTTTTGGCTATTTTCTGGAATTTCCTATTAAAGAATAAATTCAGAAAAGGATTTACTGCGTTAGCCTGGCGTCAGTGTGACGTCAGCTGTCAACTAAGACGGTCCAGGTCAACCCTGAGCTGTGGGTCCCGTCTGTCAGTGTCAACTAACTAATTAAGTTTAGTTAGTGTTAAACTAATACTAACCTAGTTTAATTAGTGGCCTGGGCCCCACACGTCAGTGAGTCAGGGAAAAGTCAAACTGGGGTCAACTCGGGTCAAACCCGCCGGCGTTTAGCCGCCGGCGAGGCCGAGATGACGGAGAGCGTCGGAAACGTTGCTCCGGCCACGGTTCGATGCGCAGGTGGGTGCTACGGATAGCTGGCGATGTGGCGCATCTAACGGTGGTGTTGGTTGGTGCTGGGGTGGCCGGAAATGACGACGGCGTCGAGCTGGGCGGCGACCGGAGCTCGGCTGTAGGTGGTTTTGCTACTGCAGCGAGCTAGCGGGGAAACTGACGCACTAGCGAGGTGCTACGAGGTGCGGTGAGTGTGTTAGGCACCCGTGCCTGACCAAATGGTCACAGGAGTGACGCCGGCGACGAGTTTGGCGGCGGCCGGAGCTCGGGTGAGCTCGGACTCGTTGCTAGGGGGCACGGAGAGGCGCGTGAGTTAGTGCGTTGAGCTCGCGGGGGTGCGGTAGGGCTAGTGGACAGGCTGGCGCGGCCATTGGGTATAAGAATTAATCATGGCTACTGCTTAGAATATATCCAACATCAAACATTTTAGTTTATGATTATTTGAGCATTTAAAATATTTTATAGCATTTAAATGCCCAAATGCAAATACTATAAGAATTAATCCAATGACCTTAAGATGTCCTAGAAAAATGTGCACCATTTTTGTCAAAGGTTTTAACCCAAAACAAAAGGGTGGGCTTTTTAGAAGGGCATTTCAGGTTCATTGAAAACGTTTTTAGTAAACCCTAGTTGTTCCAGGGGGGGCTGGGGGTTCTGTCATCCCCATTTCAGTTTTTTGGGAATTTAAACATGATGCAAAAGTTCAACCAATCCTAATGCATGACTAACACAGGGATGTGACAACTCACCCCCACTCAAAAGAATCTCGTCCCGAGATTTAGGATCCTCCGGGAAGAAGGTGGGGTACTCGAGTCGAAGACGATCCTCCCTTTCCCAAGTGGCTTCTTTCTCGGAATGGTGTGACCATTGAACCTTGAGAAACTTGATATTATGGCGTCGAGTGGTACGCTCGGCTTGATCAAGGATACGAACGGGATATTCCCGATATGAGAGGTTATCTTGTAGATCAAGCGTTTCGTGGTCCACTCCACGGATAGGATCCGCGAAGCAACGCCTGAGTTGAGAAACATGGAAGACATCGTGAACTCTGGAAAGATGCGAAGGTAGTTCCAATTGGTAGGCAACTTCTCTTCGTTTGGCAAGAATGCGAAAGGGTCCAATGTAACGAGGAGCCAATTTGCCTTTGATACCGAAACGATCGGTTCCCTTTAACAGGGTAACCCGAAGGTAAGCCTTCTCGCCGACTTCAAAAGTCATGAGCTTATGTTTACGATCATATTGGCTCTTTTGACGAGATTGGGCTGTTTTCAGTTTCTCACGAATAACGTGAACCTGCTCTTCTGCTTCCTGAATCATATCCGGGCCAAAGAGTTGTATTTCCCCGGTTTTTGACCAGTTAAGAGGCGTTCGACATTTTCGTCCATAGAGAACTTCGAAAGGAGCTTTGCCCAAACTAGCTTGATAACTATTGTTATAAGCAAACTCCGCGAATGGAAGGCATTTCTCCCAACCCATTCCGAATGAGATGACAGAAGCTCAGAGCATATCTTCCAGAATTTGATTGACTCGCTCTACTTGACCACTTGATTGAGGATGGAAGGCGGTGCTAAAAGAGAGATGAGTTCCCATAGCATTTTGGAAACTTTCCCAAAATCGAGAGGTGAAGAGACTCCCACGGCCTGAGTTAATTTCCAATGGGACACCATGAAGCGATACTATTCGGGAGATGTATAACTCAGCTAGCTGGCTAGCAGTGATACTCTCACGAACAGGTAGAAAGTGGGCTACTTTGGAAAGACGGTCGATCACGACGAAGATGGCATTATTCCCTCTCTTGGTCCTGGGAAACCCAGTAATGAAATCCATATTGATTTTATCCCATTTCCACTCAGGAATAGCCAAAGGTTGAAGGGTGCCAGCAGGCCGTTGATGCTCTGCTTTAACACAACGACAGACGTCGCAGCTAGCAATGTATTGGGCAATTTCTCTCTTCATCCTAGTCTACCAAAACCTCTGGCGTAGGTCTTGATACATCTTGGTACTACAGGGATGAATGGTGAGAGGGGAGTCATGAGCTTCCTTAAGAATCAACTGGCGTAAATGTTGTTTCTTGGGAACCACCAAGCGGTTCTCAAAGAAGACAACACCTCGCTCATCCATGGAAAAACATTTAGCAACTCCGCTAGCGATGTTTTCCTTAATCCGGGATATGCCCTTATCATACCGCTGGGCGGTTATGATCTGATCCATAAGGTTAGGCTTCGCCACCAGGGTGGATAGGAATCCTCGAGGAACAATGTGAAGATTAAGCTTACGAAATTCCTCATGGAGAAGTGGTTGACTTTGTTGTAACATCAGATTGTTACAATAAGATTTACGACTTAGTGCATCAGCCATGACATTGGCTTTGCCCGGGGTGTAAGTTATTCCTAAGTCGTAATCCAAGATCAACTCGACCCAACGTCTTTGCCTGAGATTCAAACCCGGTTGGGTGAAGATATATTTCAAACTTTGGTGATCGGTGAAGATCTCGCAACGATTACCGAGGAGGTAATGTCGCCAAGTTTTAAGTGCATGGACTACAGCTGCAAGCTCTAGACATGTGTGGGATAATTTTCCTCATGTGGGTGTAATTGCCGTGAAGCATATGCAATTACCTGACGATCTTGCATGAGTATGCAACCTATTCCTTGTCGCGAGGCGTCGCAATAGATAATAAAGTCCTTGGAGAAATCTGGTGGTACCAGTACGGGAGCAGATGTCAGGCGTCTTTTCAGTTCCTGAAAGCTGAACTCGCACTGTGGAGTCCACTCGAACTTTTTATCTTTCTTGAGGAGTTCAGTTAGAGGTTTAGCAACCTTGGAGAAATTCTCGATGAAGCGGCGGCAATAGCTCGCTAAGCCAAGGAAGCTCCGAACTTGCTTGACCGTCTCAGGTGGAGTCCAATCAAGGACGGCTTGAACTCGCTCGGGATTGATAGCAATACCCTTACCAGAGATTACATGGCCTAGATAGGTCACTTCTGGCAACCAAAATTCACACTTGGAGAATTTGGCATAAAGGCGATGCTCTCGAAGTTTCGTCAATACCAGCCTTAGATGTTCGACATGTTCCTCTTCATTCTTGGAGTAGATGAGTATGTCATCGAGGTATAGTATGACGAATTTATCCAAATACTCCATGAAGACCGAGTTCATTAACCGAGAGAAGGTGGCTGGGGCATTGGTTAGACCGAAGGACATAACATTGTACTCGTATTGGCCATAACGAGTAACAAAGGCCGTTTTGGGAATGTCCCTATTTCTGATTTTGATTTGATGGTAGCCCAACCTCAAATCCATCTTGGAAAAGACTGAGGATCCAGCAAGCTGATCGTACAGATCGTTGATCCTGGGAAGCGGATACTTGTTCTTGATGGTGACCAAGTTGACAGGTCGGTAATCTACAACCATTCGATCCGTTCCGTCCTTCTTGTTGACGAAGAGGACGGGGCAAGCCCAAGGAGAGGAACTAGGACGGATGAAACCCTTTTTCAAGGACTCATCGAGTTGGTTCTTAAGCTTGGCTAGTTCTAAGGGTGCCATCGTATAGGGTCTTCTAGAAATTGGAACGGTTCTTGGAACAATGTCTATCACAAACTCGACATCCCTGTCAGGTGGAACACCTGACAGTTCTTCTAGAAAGACATCCCGAAAGTCTCGGACTACCAGAACATCCTCAAGGTCTGGAAGGGGGTTGGCATTTAGGGAGTAAAGCTGGCGCTTGGCCACTCAAAGGAAAGGGAGCTTAGATCCCGCATGGAGTCAAACTATGAAAAACGGATAGCCTGTAAAGGGAAAAAATAGCTTACCGCAAGAGCGTGACACTGCACGCTGAATCCGCGATCCTCAGTAGCGGATGCGGGAGCCTCGGCGCCCTTGAAAAGCACCTTCCAGGCATCTTCGTACGTTGTGTCGAAGAGCCTGCTCAGAGTTTGGTGCCGTGCCGGGTCGAACTCCCATAGGTTGAAGGCCCGTTGTTGGCACGGGAGGATCAGGCGGATGAGCATAACCTGGACTACGTTGACAAGTTTGAGCTTCTTGTCCACTAGGGTTTTGACGCATGTTTGGAGTCCGGTCAGCTCTCCTTTTTACCCCATGACAGGCCCATCTCTTTCCAGGACGTGAGCAGCGTTGGGGGTCCGGACCGGAACTCGGGGGGTGCGACCCATTCGGCGTCGCGCGGCTCGGTTATGTAAAACCACCCTGATTGCCACCCCTTCAGGGTCTCCACAAAGGAGCCCTCGAGCCAGAGGACGTTGGCCATCTTGCCCACCATGGCGCCTCCGCACTCCGCCTGGCTGCGCGCACCAACTTCGGCTTGACGTTGAAAATCTTGAGCCATAGGCCGAAATGGGGGCGGATGCGGAGGAAGGCCTCGCACACGACGATAAACGCCGAGATGTTGAGGACGAAGTTCGGGGCCAGATCATGGAAATCCAGGCCGTAGTAGAACATGAGCCCCCGGACAAATGGGTGGAGAGGGAAGCCCAGTCCGCGGAGGAAATGGGGGAGGAACACCACCCTCTCATGGGGCCTAGGGGTGGGGATGAGCTGCCCCTTTTCGGGGAGCCGGTACGCGATGTCGTTAGACAGGTATCCGGCCTTCCTCAGCTTTTTGATATGTCCCTCCGTGACGGAGGAGACCATCCACTTGCCTCCCGCTCCGGACATGGCTGGAGAAGGTTGAGGTGAGGAGTGCGGACTTGGGCGCAGGAGCTCGAGTGCGCAAGAATGGATAGGCGAAGGAGGAAGAAGGCGTAGGTGAAAAGGCGAATCTTTATCCCCTTATATGGGTGGACGCAGCTACATGTCCCCACCAGCCTGATAAAACTCGCTTATCTCCAAGCGCCGTAATCGATGGCACGGTTGGGTTACCCACGCCCGTATTGATGAGAATCCCAGAATAAGGGGACACGATCTCTGCTTTAACAAGACATGCCAAGGAAACCGCCTCGCATAATGCACTGAGACGGGTCAGTAAAACAGTTCGAATAAAAGCTTGGCCGTGGTGTGATGTCGCACCACGAAATACGTCAGCAGATTAGATTTGTGTAAATATTATTCTCTCTATGGCAATATGTGGAAACTTATTTTGCAGAGCCGGACACTATCTTTGTGTTCAAAATCTTCTATGAAGTACTTGGAGGAGGAACCCGCCTTGCAATGCCGAAGACAATATGCGTGCCGGACTCATCGTCATTGAAGCATGGTTCAGGGGCTACTGAGGGAGTCCTGGACTAGGGGGTGTTCGGATAGCCAGACTATACGTTTAGCCGGACTCCTAGACTATGAAGATACAAGATTGAAGACTTCGTCCCGTGTCCGGGAGGGACTTTCCTTGGCGTGGAAGGCAAGCTTGGCTATACGGATATGCAAATCTCCTACCATTGTAACCGACTCTATGTAACCCTAACCCTACCCGGTGTCTATATAAACCAGAGGGTTTTAGTCCGTAGGACAACATACACATCAACAATCATACCATAGGCTAGCTTCTAGGGTTTAGCCTCCTCGATCTCGTGGTAGATCTACTCTTGTACTACCCATATCATCAATATTAATCAAGTAGGACGTAGGGTTTTACCTCCATCGAGAGGGCCCAAACCTGGGTAAAACTTCGTGTCCCTTGTCTCCTGTTACCATCCGGCCTAGACGCACAGTTCGGGACCCCCTACCCGAGATCCGCCGGTTTTGACACCGACACCCATCACCCAGATGAACCAGACCTAACACAACTCTAAGCATAGCAGGCATAGCAAGGTAGGAATCACATACATGGCTCAATCAACTCCTACACATGCTAGTGGGTTTCATCTAGTTACTGTGGCAATGATAGGTCATGCAGAGGATAAGGGTTCAACTACCGTAGCACACAACAGTTTGAATCGCGTTGTCTTAATGCAGTAAACAAGAGCAGAAGCGAGAACATGGGTTTGTATTGGAATGATCAATGGGTTGCTTGCCTGATGTAGTGGTAGTAGGGTACTGCCCTTCAGACGGATACTCGGGGTTATCCTCGGAGGCAGAACCTACCACGAAAGACACACCGAACATAATCAACACATGACAATATGCAACAATATGATGCATGCTATGACATGGCAAAATGAATGTGTCTTGGCCTAATGCAAGCTAAAATAGAAAGGAATGAACCCATTTGAATCAAAGATTCAAATGTTAGTTCATTTAACATAGTCTTATTAGTGCATTATCTTATTTTTCTTAAACAGCAAGGTTATCTTGTTTTGTCATGCATGAAAACATTACCAATGGATAGATTGAATTTTTCTGATCAAAATTCATATATAAATCTTTGCATTTGGAGTTATGGTTGATTTTCTATGATTTTTAGAAGTTTTGGCTATTTTCTGGAATTTCCTATTAAAGAATAAATCCAGAAAAGGATTTACTGCATCAGCCTGGCGTCAGTGTGACGTCAGCGGTCAATTGAGACGGTCCAGGTCAACCCTGACCTGTGGGTCCCGTCTGTCAGTGTCAACTAACTAATTAAGTTTAGTTAGTGTTAAACTAATACCAACCTAGTTTAATTAGTGGCCTGGGGCCCACACGTCAGTGAGTCAGGGAAAAGTCAAACTGGGGTCAACCCGGGTCAAACCCGCCGGCGTTTAGCCGCCGGTGAGGCCGAGACGGCGGAGAGCGTCGGAAACGCTGTTCCAGCCACGGTTCGATGCGCAGGTGGGTGCTACGGATAGCTGGCGATGTGGAGCATCCAACGGTGGCGTTGGTTGGTGCTGGGGTGGCCGGAAACGACGACGGCGGTGGCCGGAACTCGGCCGTAGGTGGTTTTGCTGCTGCAGCGAGCTAGCGGGGAAACTGACGCACTAGCGAGGCGCTTTGAGGTGTGGTGAGTGCGTTAGGCACCCGCGCCTGACCAAATGGTCGCCGGAGTGACGCCGGCGACGAGTTTGGTGGCGGCCGGAGCTCGGGTGAGCTCGGACTCGTCGCCAGGGGCACGGAGAGGCGCGTGGGTTAGTGCGTTGAGCTCCTGGGGGTGCGGTAGGGCTAGTGGACAGGGTGGCGCGGCCATTGGGTGGCCGGAGCCTCGTTGGCGACGAGCTCCGCGGCGGCGCGTGCGGGTGAGCTACGTGCAGTCGCTACGGGGCTCGAGAGAGGGAACGGAGAGGGTGGGGAGGTAGCTGGGCTCATGGCGGTTGCGACGGAGCTGACGGTGAGGTCGGGGAAGAGCTGGAGCGAGCGGGGCGGCGAGAGGGATCTCCGGCGACCGAGGTTGAAGACGAGCTCGGTGCAGCGTCTCCGGGGCGAGCGAGCGCTCGGGGATGGGTCGGGATGAAGCAGTGGACGACGGCGGAACCTTTTGGCACGGCGAGGCAACGAGTGGACGGCGGTGGCTGCGGGTTTCACGATAGCGCGGGCGCGGCTGCGTCGGCCATGGCGTCGAGGGGGCAAGGGAGAGAGGCAGGGGGAATGGGCGTGTCCAGGGGCTTCGGTGCGTGACGTGGAGGAGTTCGCGGCGTCGAGGCGGTGGCCAGGTGAAGCAGGGAAGCAGGGAGGTGGCGTGGCGAGCTCCTGTGCTCGCCGTCGAGCACCTGCTCGCCTCACTGGCTAGGCAAAGCAGCTGTGTGGATCGGCTGCTGGCCCGGGCCAGCTAGGTGGGCCGGCTGGTGGGCTAGGTGGGCTGCGCCAGGTAAGTTCCTTTCTCTCTCTTTTTCTGTTTTTTTATCTATTCTATTATTTCTGTAACTTCAGGGCTTTACTAAAAATGCCAGGGCATTTCCAAAAATCATAAAATTAATCATGGTTACTGCTTAGAATATATCCAACAACAAACATTTTAGTTTATGATTATTTGAGCATTTAAAATATTTTATAGCATTTAAATGCCCAAATGCAAATACTATAAGAATTAATCCAATGACCTTAAGATGTCCTAGAAAAATGTGCACCATTTTTGTCAAAGGTTTTAACCCAAAACAAAAAGGGTGGGCTTTTTAGAAGGGCATTTTAGGTTCATTGAAAAAGTTTTTAGTAAACCCTAGTTGTTCCAGGGGGGGGGCTGGGGGTTTTGTCATCCCCATTTCAGTTTTCTGGGAATTTAACGTGATGCAAAAGTTCAACCAATCCTAATGCATGACTAACACAGGGATGTGACATCAAGGTAGTCATGTCCTCATCATCCTCCCCTTCATGGAAACAAAGTCGTCCTCGACGTTGTTTAATCTGAAATGTGGCTAACAAAAGAGACAAGGTGTACATGTTGTATATGTATATGTCATCCATTTTTACTTCCCTTGATTTTTGTACATATGACTGAAGGAAATATGCCCTAGAGGCAATAATAAAGTTGTTATTTATATTTCCTTATATCATGATAAATGTTTATTATTCATGCTAGAATTGTATTAACCAAAAACTTAGTGGGAGAGAGGAGGAGGCGGCCAAGGTGGGGGCGCGCCCCCCAAGCCCAATCCGAATTGGGGTGGGCATGCATCGGGGAGTCATTGGGCCTTAACTCAACACATGCTGTATTCAAGTTAACTAGGCATGCATCATTCTCATGTGAAGTTATATCATCAATGCCTTTACTGTTACCTTGTCGCAAAGAGGTAGCTGATGTAGGTATGAACGATGACAATGTACCATACACTTGTGATGATGTCGCGCTCACAATCTGAGGTGTGGCTGCTCTAGTAGGAGCAATGGTGGAGGAACCAACCGGTGGTGGTGAGCACGAACTGGAATAATAGTTGTTGTAGTCATCCATTGCGTCCTCCTGTATCTGTCTCTCGAAGGTACAAGCGCGAACATACATACAATTAATGCAACGAGGAATATACCGAAATCTTGCACGCATATCATGGTTCAAACCACTAAAAAATCTATTCATTGTATCATCCTCGGATTCTTCTATGTCACAATGATGCATATAAGATTTGAACTCTTGGATTCTTTTAATTGTTCCAATTTGCGAAGCAATTCACGATGATAGCAAGGAGGAAAAAATTGTTGTCTCATTATAGCTTTCAAATCTTTCCAAGCTGTGGGTTGGTTATCAATGTTTTTCTTACAATCTACACCCCACCAAACAAAAGCAAAACTAGTAAATGCTCCAATGGCAGCTCGTACTCTTTTAAGTTCAGAAAAATCATGGTGACTAAAAACTTGTTCTACTTCAAGCTCCCAAACTAGATAAATAGTAGGATTAAATCTACCCTCAAATGACGATAAAGAGATAAACTGACCATGTGCTTGTGTGTGTTGTCCCAACTCTCGTGATGGTGAAGATGTATCCATCGTCCAAGAAATTCTATCTCCGGAACCTGTCATGATTAGTAGAAAAAAGAAACAAAATTCGAGAATAATGTTCCTATGAACTACTAGGATTTGGTGGTAAAGTGCTCATATCATAGCAAATATCAATATCTTATAAGTTCTTACCATGCAGCAGGTGGTGACAGGCAACCAGCAGTGTCAAATAACTCCGAAGATTGAGTAAAGCGATTGCCAGAGAAATGTACGTATACATGGTGTAGAAATATGTGGAGCTTGGAAGGCTTAAATATTTGGTAGCAAAAAGTTAGCAATAACCAATTCAGAGATGCAATGTTCAATAAACACTCAATGACTGTACTGTGCTGGTCCAGGCTAGAACAAACTAGAGACACGAGCTTAGAACACTAATGAGATCACAATGTAGCACAACTAGCATCAATAAACTATATGAAATAGCTCTGGACAGAAAGATACAAGTGAAGATCACAATAGCAGTAAAGATAATGATGAGAAACAACTGCCAAGCAGGATATACCAACAACTCTCTCTCCAACTTTCCTTTGGAAAGGTTTGTGCCAATTTTATGATAATTTTTCTGAAGAATTCTACTTACTCAAACTTTCAAATGCAAAAAAATTACTCAATTCCGAGTTGATATGAGGAGTAAAAAAATTCTAAAACTGGCCTAAAAAACTAGAAAAAGCTGTGTTCGCGAACTTCGGAGGGCAAAAATACCTATTTAGAAGCCAATTTTGAGGTGTCAAATATTAAACTAGCTTCTGCAACTATTCAGATGCAGCTCGTTGCTATCTTTAATTTGAGTACTCGCAGAGCCAAAACAGATTTCTTATAAGGAAGATATACCTGTTTTACTGAACAATGCTCAAAACAGATTCCAATCCGAATTTAGCTACGAGATTGAGTCTAGATATATCTGAATTTTGTTTTTTTGTTTCTTCTTTCTTTTTTCTCACACTTTTCTTTTTCTTTCTCTCCTTTTTTTCTCTGACTTTTTTTTTACTTTTTTTCTCTCTGAATTTTGTGTGTGAATGTGAACGACCCCAACTATGATTATGACAATGAACGATGGGTAGCACGTGTGTGGAAATTGATGGATGGGATGGTGGACAACGAAAGGGATAACGATGCAATGTCTGCGTGACTAATGTGAATAGAACTCGAAATTCTAAATGAATTAGACACTAAGACCAGCAACTCGACACGACGATGCAACCGATAATTCAACTATGCAAGCAAAGAAAAGAAAAAATGCAAAGGCTCAGACTGGCTTGGACAAAGGATGAATATATCTAACTTTTTATGGATTTTTCTTGGACAACAGGTAAGTAAATAAATCTAATCTAGGGATAACTTGAAATTCTCACCGAGCCCTGAAAACTGATACCACTTGATAGAGGCGAGGGTGTCCTGATCTTTCGAAGAGATGGTAACTATTGATTTGGTGGAGATGACTTTGATGATCCGACTACAAACGTGCATGAAGTTACGCCTTAGCAATCGCTAAACCAATCTCCTGAGGTTACTGACGATGCCGAAGCACGATTAACCTGACCACGAAGGTCTATTCCTGCACGCAATCGAAGAACAAGCAAGTATATGATATTGCAATCTAAATATTGCAAATATAGATGAAGTATTGATAAAGGTGGGGATCCGAAAGCGATCTTGGTCTGGTCATTGGACACAAACAAAGTACACGAAGTTCCAATGGCCAACTTTTAACTAAACAAATCCCAAGGAAAAAGCTACTAGATGGAGCGACTTATATAGGAGAAAGGGGCGGCGGCCAAGGAGGTGGGAGGACGTCCCAAGGCAGCCTAAAACTAACCCTAGGTCTTACAAGGCCCATGGGCCCAAGTGGAGGTGATGCAACACCTTTGGATTTGTAGTTTGACTCGGATTCTGCTGCAGCATTAGATTGTTTCGTCAATATCTCAACGCTCCGGACGATTTTGAAGGTGAAACCAATTGGGTTGGAAAGCACACGAAATCTACTTTCCAACAAAAAACACCCAATTCGGAGTTCGTACAAAAGAGATCTTGGTGTTTTGAGTCAGGTATAACTGTGTAGTCTGAATCTAAGTCCAGAATGTGAGAGACTTGGACTCTATATTCTCTTGGCCCAAAAGTGACGTGAGAGGACTTTTTGAATAGCACCTAAACTTCTCTTTTTCCCTTATCTTCATATGTGGATTGTACAAATGTCCCATACACCTGCAATTAGACATGGCGCAAAAGTGTGTGAAGTATTTTTGTCCTGGATAACATAAATAAATTATTGCATAGTTTGCATTAGAAATCACCTCACAAATATGCATCGGTGCAATGTTTTTGGTTGTATCCAAGGTAGTCATGTCCTCATTAGTGGGTTGGGGCATCCGACGAGAAGATATTGGGGTGGCGACGCAGTGGTCTGAGGGGATGACGCAATGGCAACCTGTGGCTCAATCAGCGGTAGACGCGTGCTCGGGGACGAGCTTGGCGAAGACAGGCATGTGATCGGTTGATCAGACTGACGTCGGTGCTATACGCGCCATGGCGGGATGACTAGAGCATATCGGAGTCGATGGCGATGTTGTCGATGATGTCTTAGGCGATGACGACGAAGATGGATCAGCAACGGAGGCCGCACGGATGAGTGGCCGGCAGCGAGGCAAGAAGGAATCCCTTGGGCGGCACATCCAGCCTTACCGCGCGGTTGATGACAAAGAGGCCGGTGTAGAGTCGACGCTGATGACAGAGTAGAGGCGCGGGGGTCGAAGCAATGGCGTGTGAGGGAGCCCTGGACTAAGGGGTCCTCGGGCTTCTGACCTATTGGATATGGGCCGGACTGATGGGTCGTGAAGATACAAAGACCGAAGACTCTACCCGTGTCCGGATGGGACTCTCCTTGGTGTGGAAGGCAAGCTTGGAGACCAAACATGAATTTTCCTTTCTTTGTAACCGACCCTGTGTAACCCTAGATCCCTCCTGTGTCTATATAAACCGGAGGGCTAGGTCCGTAGATAGATCCTCATAATCATAGTCAGGCTAGATTTTTAGGGTTTAGCCATTATGATCTCGTGGTAGATCAACTCTTGTAACACTCATATTCATCAAGATCAATCAAGTAGGAAGTAGGGTATTACCTCCATAGAGAGGGCACGAACCTGGGTAAACATTGTGTCCCCTGTCTCCTGTTACCATCGATCCTAGACGCACAGTTTGGGACCCCCTACCCGAGATCCGCCGGTTTTGACACCGACATTGGTGCTTTCATTGAGAGTTCCACTGTGTCATCCCCAAAAGGTTTGATGGCTCTTTCAATCATCTACAAAGAGGCTGTCCAAGGGTAAGTCTTCCTCCCGGGACAGATCTTCGTGTTCGGCGGCTTCGCACTGCAGGCCAACTCGCTTGGCCATCTGGAGCTGATCGAAAGCTACGCCCCTGGCCACTAGGTCAGATTCGGAAGCTTGAACTACGTCACAGATATCCGAGGAGACTTGATCTTCGACGGATTCAAGACCACGACAGCCGCTCCCTGCCACCACGATGAACAAGACGTAAATCTATCATCGGTCCATACACAGGAGATAGTACATGCAGCTGTTTTGGCCATAGATCCGGAGCAGATCGCGCCATCCGAAGACGGGAACGCGGAAGCCGCAGACTCGGCGGCGTTGGAGTCGCACACAGATTGAACTTCAAGTGACATCTGTGTCACCGGAGCTACGGACTCGTCTCCGGCTACAGGTTCCGAACCTTGTGCGTCCGCGCGTGTCAAGCTTGATCGGTCATCGATCGTCGAATTCGACTCCACGGACATCTTCCGACACTCGCCTTTGGGCAACGTGCTGAACTCGTTAAGAGCACTATCTTTAGCGGGGGGCTCAGAGCCGAGTTGTGTCTGGTTCGAACCGGAGGCTGATGATGGAGAATTTCACTTCCCACCCACCGCCCACTTCACAGCCACTGTCGAAGACTTAACTGACATGTTCGATTATGGCTCCGACGACATCGACGGTATGGATGATGATGCCGGAGAAGAAGAGGCCCAGAGCCCGCCGTTCATCGAACGCTGGACGACCACTTCCTCGTATGCCATATACATGGTGGATGCACCAAAGGAGAATAGCGACGACGACAAGGAAGATCCAGTTGAGGATAAACCTTCCAAGATACAATCAAAGCACCAGCGTCAGCGGTGCTGCTCTAAGTCACGCTGCAGTAAAGACAGCAACACTGGCACAGGAGAAGATAGCACTCCAGAAGGTGCCGAAGACAACGAAGACCCCGTTGACATAGCTACTGAACAGGATGAATGGGAAAATGGGCAGGTTAGCACTGGTAAACAGGCCACGCACGAAGACTTGGAGGACGGTAATTATCTTCCACTCTCCAAGGGTGAGGCGAGCCTCGGCACCGAGGATTTCATCGTGCCTGAGGAACCTCTTGAGCAGGAGCGCTTCAAGCGCCAACTAATAGCCACTTCAAGGAGCCTGAAAAAGAAGTAGCAGCAGCAGCTTCAAGCTGACCAAGATCTGCTTAATGATAAATGGACCGATGTCATAGCAGCCAAGGAATACGGCCTCAAGCGCCCAGCCAAAAGCTACCCAAAGAGAAAATTGCTACCTTAGTTCGAAGACGAGGCGCCGGAACACATACCACCATCGCGCAATGCGGCTGACCGACCACCACATGGTCGGGATAAAACGGCAACTCAAGCCGAACACCTGCCTCATCGCAAAGGCAAAGGTAAATCAGCCCACGGTCATACATATGACCTTCGGCAGGACCTGAACAATAAAGCAGGACATACTAGATCGATCTACGGATCACGAGGACGTTCCCCGACACGTGACGACGACCATCTATTCAGACGTGACAAACCTAGTCATGCGCAGGCTGAAAGCCGTAGACGGACTCCATCAGAGCTACGTTACGATACGGCCCGATATAGAGGCGCCGCACACCCTCATTGCTTCACCGACGAAGTCATGGAACATGAATTCCCAGAAGGGTTCAAACCCGTAAATATAGAATCATACGACGGAACCGCAGACCCCGCGGTATGGATCGAAGACTTCATTCTCCATATTCATATGGCCCGCGATGATGACCTTCATGCCATTAAATACCTCCCCCTAAAACTTAAAGGACTAGCCCGGCACTGGTTGAACAGCCTGCCCGAAAATTCTATCGGTAGCTGGGAGGACTTGGAAGAAGCCTTCCTTGATAACTTCCAAGGTACATACGTTCGACCTTCAGACGCTGGTGACTTAAGCCATATAGTTCAACAGCCTGGAGAGTCCGCCAGGAAATTCTGGACTAGGTTCTTAACTAAAAAGAACCAGATCATCGACTGTCCAGATGCCGAAGCCCTAGCGGCCTTTAAACACAGCATCCATGACGAATGGCTCGCCCGCCACCTCGGCCAAGAGAAACCAAAGTCCATGGAGGCCCTCACGACACTTATGACCCGCTTTTGTGCGGGTGAGGATAGTTGGCTAGCCCGTAGCAAGAACAATGCAAATGACGTTGGCACCCCTGAAGCTAAAAATAGCAACGACAAGTCTTGACGCAACAGATACAAGCGTCGAAACAACAATGATAACACCGAGGATACATCGGTCAATGCCGGATTCAGTGCCTCTAAGTCCAGTCAGCGGAAGAAGCCGTTCAAAAAGAACAATTCAGGCCCATCTAGCTTGGACCGCATACTTGATTGTCCGTGCCAGATTCATGGCACCCCAGACAAGCCACCCAATCATACCAATAGAGATTGTTGGGTTTTTAAACAGGCTGACAAGTTAAATGCCGAAAACAAGGATAAGGGATCGCAAAGCGAAGACGACGACGAGGAGCCCCGGCCGCCGAACACAGGGGGACAGAAGAAGTTTCCCTCTCAGGTCAAAACAGTGAGCATAATATACGCTACCCACATCCCCAATAGGGAGCGCAAGCGCGTGCTCAGGGACGTCTACGCGATAGAGCGAGTCGCCCCAAAATTTAATCCGTGGTTGTCATGCCCGATCACTTTTGATCGCCGGGATCATCCGACCAGTATCTGTCACGGCGGTTCAGCCGCACTAGTCCTGGACCCAATAATTGATGGGTTCCACCTGACACGAGTCCTGATGGACGGTGGCCGCAGCCTCAACTTGCTCTATCAAGATACAATGCGCAAAATGGGCATTAACCCATCATGGATCAAGCCCACAAAGACTACCTTTAAAGGAGTCATACCGGGCGTAGAGGCCCGCTGTATGAGCTCAATCACACTAGAGGTTGTCTTCGGATCTCCGAACAACTTCCAAAGCGAGGAGTTAATCTTCAATATCGTCCTCTTTCACATCGGCTACCACGCACTGCTCGGACAAACCGCATTTGCTCGATTCAACGCGGTGCCACACAATGCTTATCTCAAGCTCAAGATGCTCGGACCACACGGCGTCATAATAGTCAATGGAAATAGAACACTCCCTCCGCACCGAGGAGCACACCGCTGCCTTAGCGGCAGAAGTACATGGCGGCCTTTTCAAGCAGAACCTCAATTCGGCGGCTGATCCCCGGACACTGTCAAGAGAGTCCGAACCATTCTATAGAAGGACAACTCGGCTCATCAAGAGCTCGACTAGCAATTCGGCCTCCGTCCCAGTCCTGACCAAGTGGCGGCAATTGTATCGCGCATACATAATTACACACTAAAAGTACCATGGACATGGATGGAGGCATAATCAGCTTGTGATCCACAATACGGCTTGACCGCCCCGGACACACACAATTTCACTATTTCCTTTTTTCCTTTTTTTCACAGGCCTTTTCTAGCGGCTTGACCATCGATTCTTTTCGAAGGATAAAAACCCCAAGGCGACAAGAAGCATGGACGTACTAGGGAATCTTTAGGTGGTTTCTTTAACGATCCCTTTACCTGTTTTCAGGACCCACACGCAGCTCTCCCTTGGTTAATGCATAGTAAATATCCTTCTTCTTATTGTATTACTTGTATAAATGCACTTTAATGCACTAATGAAATTATAATAGAAACAGTTTGCGGCCCAAATTTTACGGCTCTAGCTTATCACTTGTTCTTCTTTTTCTTCCTTTTTGTCTTTTCTTTTCTGGTAAACTCTATCAGGTAACACCCGTACACTCTGATGCGTTTCAATTTGCCAGGGGCTTCACAATTCCCACAACATGGAAACAAAAGTCCGAACACTTTTATAGTACAGTTCGGTACCCCGAATTTAGCACTATATTGATTGGCTCCGAATCATGTCTTTGGTCAATAGTTGGGTTGCCCGGCTCCTGTGGTACTACTTTACGTTCCGCTATATCGGCCAGGGTAGTAAAGGGAGAACTACTGCGATTGTGCCCTGGGTTACCCAAGTGAGCACCTCAGTAGAGAAAGCCAAAAACTGGCTGTCATGATGCGGTGAGAGCCGGTCAGCTCTTCAGAGGTCTCAAATCCTTAGAGATTTTTCCGCATTATGTGAGGGATTGGTACTTACCTGATCAAGTGTTTATAGCATCCTAGTCCGGATACTAGGGCTTGCGGCTATATTTCTATTGTCAAACTCCTATGGCTAAGTGAGGGTGCTAAAGCCGCATAGTCCGATTGCCTGGTTCCGCTAAACACCTCCTTCAAAGGACCAAACAATTGGATCAAGAGTGTTTAGATTACATCCCAAACACCCCCGTATTTCCTACGTGGGGGCAGAAGCCGACGACTGGCCAACTCTCAGATTTCACATAACACGGCCGCACAGGGGGAGATTTTTTTAACAAAACATTATATTACATAACGATTTTGTTTCATCATACAAGGCAAAGACAACATTAATGTATTCATTCGAAAATAATGTCTTGCGCACATTGCATTGCTACAATGCGAGACCCCTCTAGGATATCTGCAAAATACCGCTCCGGCGTGCGGTGCTCCTTGCCCTCTGGCAGCCCCTCAGTCGTTAGCTTGGCGGCGTCCATCTTTGCCCACCACATCTTGACGCGGGCGAAGGCCATGCACTCACCTTCAATGCAGGCCGATCGCTTGACGATGTCTAGCCGAGGACAGGTGTTCACCATCCGCTTCACAAGCCTGAAGTAGCTGCCGGGCATAGCTTCGGCAGGCTACAGCCGGATTATCAAATCCTTCATGGCTAGTTTGGCCACCCTATGCAGCTCAACCAGCTATTTTAGGTGATCGGTGAAGGGCACAAGATGCTCTGGCGCAAGGTACAGCGACCAGAACAGTTTCTCCGTTGAGCTCCCTTCTTCGACTCGGAAGAATTCCGCGGCGTCGGACACACTGCGCGGCAGATCTGCAAATGCCCCTGGAGAACTCTAAATCCGGGTTAGTAAGAAATACTTCTTCATATACTTGCTTTGCATACTAAACGCCTTACCCGCCGCAATCTTCTTGGCCTCCTGGATCTCCTGGAGGGCACCCTGGGCTTCAACCCGAGCTGCTTCTGCGCTTTGGCGAGCCTTTGATAGTTCAGCCTCTCGAGTCGAAACATCACCCTCCAGGGTCTCATACTTCTTCACAGCATCCTGGAGCTCTTGCTGAACCTCGTTCAGCCGGGCCTTAAGCTTCTTGCGAGTGGCCTGCTCCTTGACAGCTTTCCCCTCGGCTTCGGCCAAGGCCTTTTTCAGGGCCTCAACCTCGGTCGTCGCCCCTACACATATCATGACACTATGGTCAGTATACATCATTTATTCTTTCTGAATATATAGCGAGTCATTGCATACCTTGCTGGTCTTCCAGCTACTTCCTCGCTTGGCCGAGCTCCTCCTCGGCCTGCTCCAGTCTCTGTGTTAGGCCAGAGACTTTGGCAGTGTGTGAGGTCGCGGCCAGCAACGAAGCCTGCGTATTCACATTAGACACATTTTAGTTAGTTTCCTGCCAAATTTCATTGATCCTCTGTTCGGATTTTCTTTTTGAACACCGGACAGTGTCTCAGGGGCTACTGTCTATATAGGGATTTTCCCTGTTATGTTGCTTACCACAAAACCTATCAGCAGGCTGCCGCAGGCTTCGGTCAGTCTGCTCTTGACGGACTGAACCTTCTCAATCACCGTACCCATAAGGATACGGTGTTCTTCCACAATGGAAGCGCCTCGTAGCGCTTCCAGTATATTTTTTGGTGCCTCTGATTGGACAGAGGTCACCGGTGGGACAGGCACACCCCCTTCTTTCGAAGGAGGTTGTTTTCCAGATTCCGGAGCTGCATGGGTCTCCGGAATTGTATTCGGCTGGGGGCCGAACTGATCGAGCCCCCCAGCCGCCATGGGGATCTGCTCCCCCATGTGTCCGGAAACCAAGGTCTTGCCTCCTGGCGCCACCATGACGGCCTCCTGAACCTCTCCCTAGCCTGGGAAGGTCCTTTGGGACAGCACCTCTTCATCTCCCTTGGCCTTGGGAGAATAAGCGGCCGATGGTGTCTCGCTGGCCATTGCCTTCGAATCCAATGAGCCTCTTGATGAGGATCGCTGGGAGCTGTCATGGGCCGGACTGTGATAGCATGATTAACCATATTAATACCATAAAGTGGAGAGGCCAGATAAATAAGTGAGTGAGGGTTCTTAGCACTCACGATGCGGCCAGGGGCTTGGTCCGGGGCCTTCGCTCCGGGCTGCTGTCGACGTCCCAGGTGGAGTTATCCACAAGGGGGCCTTTCCCCCTCTTGGGCGCCTCCGCCTCCAGATTTGTGGAGGCCGCCCTCTTGTTCCTCCCCCTATCATGAGGAGAGTCTCTCTCCTCCTCCTCCTCTTCATCATCATCATCGCTGTCTTCAGCGGCGGAGGAGCGGGTCTTGTCTTCGAACGTCGCGTCCGAAGCGCCCTTGTAGCGGGGGCCACTCCGGACCCCCTTGGCCTTCCCCTTGGCCTTCTTCTCTGGCGCCTTATAGGGCACCGGTACCAGCATCTTCGCTAGACGTGGGATGACTGGTTCCTCAGGTAGTGGAGCCGGACACCGAATCTGCTTTGCTCTCTCCATCCATTCCTGAAGAAGCAATGACAATAAAGGTTCAAATATCCTCCTTGAAACAAGCAAGTAGAGGATGCGTTAAAGATTTACCTTGTTGGCGGGGTAGTTAATGTTGTGCCCGTGGTTCGAGTCTGTGGTTGGCGGTATCTCGTTGCCCTTGAAGAGCAACTTCCAGGCATCTTCGTGAGTTGTTTCGAAGAGCCTCTCCAGGGTTTGGTAATTCTTCGGATTGAACTCCCATAGAGGGCAGCTTCGGCTTTGCCAGGGGAGGATCCGGTGAACCAACATCAGTTGGATTATGTCGACAAGCTTAATATTCTTATCCACTAGGCTCTAAATGCGTTTTTGCATCGCTATTAGCTCGTCTGACGAAGACCAATTCGGGCTCTTTCTCAATCCAAGAAGTGAGCCGCATTGGAGCTCCAGAGTTGAATTCGGCAGTATTCCCGCTTAGTACAAGTGAAGGCTAGAAAGAGACTGGGAAGCGACCAGCTAGAGAGCGACAATAGTCATGAACATGCATTAACATTAATCAACACCGAATGCAAGCATGAGTAGGATATAATTCACCATGAACATAAATATCGTAAAGGCTATGTTGATTTTGTTTCAACTACATGCGTGAACATGTGCCAAGTCAAGCCACTTGAATCGTTCAAAGGAGGATACCACCCCATCATACCACATCACAACCATTTTAATAGCATGTTGGCATGCAAGGTAAACCATTATAAACCCTTAGCTAATTAAGCATGGCATAAGCAACTATAATCTCTAATTGTCATTGCAAACATGTTTCATTCATAATAGGCTGAATCAGGAATGATGAACTAATCATATTTACAAAAACAAGAGAGGTCGAGTTCATACCAGCTTTTCTCATCTCAATCAGTTCATCATATGTCATCATTATTGCCTTTCACCTGCACAACCGAATAGTGTGGATAATAATAATTGTAGTGCACGTGCATTGGACTAAGCTAGAATCTGCAAGCATTCAATTCATAGGAGAAGACAAGGTAATATGGGCTCTTTGTTAGATCAACAGTAATGCATATGAGAGCCACTCAACATTTTCATCATGGTCTTCTCCTCTCGACCCCCAAAGAAAAGAAATAAAACTATTTACACAGGAAAGCTCCCAACAAGCAAAAGAAGAACGAGAAATCTTTTTGGGTTTTTTCTTTTAATTATTACTAGTACATGCATGGAAAGTAAACTAGCTAAAAGCTACAACTATTTTTTGGTTTTTATTAAGGTTTTTCAAACACACAAGAAGAAAGCTTAAAAAGAAATTAAACTAGCATGGATGATACAATGAAAAAGTATGAGCACTGACAACTGGCATGAGTGTGTGAACATGAATGTAATGTCGGTGAGAAATACGTACTCCCCCAAGCTTAGGTTTTTGGCCTAAGTTGGTCTATGCCCATGGATCAAAGCTGCTCTCTCCGGTGTACTAAGGAGGGTCCTCAGGGTGCCACTGGTTGGCGATCTCCTCCGGATCCCACTGATAAACAGACTGACGGTGAGGATCAGATAGTGGCTCCGGCTCTGGGGCTGATGTCAGGCTTTGGTATGCCTGAACAACCTCTGGCAAAACAAGGTACATGCCTGAAAATATGTTGAACAAAGAGGGAGTAGGCAAGGTAATATTCTCAACGTGTTTCTTATCAAATATCAATCTATAGTTAAGCATCTTATTCTTATTCTTAACAATAAAATCATGTGCTACCATGCTCTTATAATCTAGAACAATAGGAGGCAGCAACTTTTCCTCTTTCTCATAATTCCGGATAGGTATGTTAAAGTGTGCAGCAAGGCGCGAGGCAAAGATGCCTCCTAAGACAGGACCCTTTGTACGGATCAGATTTGACCATTTAGCAACAATAGCGCCTAAGCTGAAAGTGGTATCATGAAACAAAGCATGGCGCAAAATAACAATATCAGGGGCACTAAGATTTCCATAGTTCCCGCGACCAATTAAGCATCTACTAGCAAATATTGCAAAGTAATGTAGAACAGGAAAATGTATGCTAGTGATTCTCGCATCGGGAACTTTCCTCGTTTCCCCTACAACAATCATATCAATAAATCCCTCCACATCATTACAATGTGGTTCGTCTATGCTGCCCTCAAAGGGTATCTTACAAACCCGACAGAAATCAGATAGTGACATCTCCTTAAACTCATCATATAAATAAAAATCCACTGAAGGTGGCGATCATCTAGCATGGAAATGAAAGTTTTGCACAAAAATATTGGTGAGTAAGAGATACTATTCACGCTGGTCATGGAGGATGGCGGTGAGGCATGCATTCTCAGCCAAATAATAAAAATCTTCATAAATCCCGGCTTCTCTCAAGAACTCATCACAAGGCCATTCACACGGCCGAACCTCCGCAGTACGAGGGAGATTATACTTGGGCTTCTTGTTCTCTTCACTTTCTTTACCCTTTGAGCTTCGGCTTGATGAGCCCCTCAATAATCTCTTCATCATTTTCTGAAAATTTCTGAAATTTTTAGTAACTTAAAATAAAAGTGAACCAAACTCAACAAAATTGATAGCAACTACTCCTACAAGTGTCTAGAGGCCATATCATGCATTAAAACTACTTTTGACCACATAAATTTGGCATGCAAGCTCAAGAACAGGGTCACCTAAGCAGCAAAAAATTTGCAATAAATAAAGAACTAGAACAAAAACTAATTGGACCATTGGAGGAGTCACATACCGAAGAACAATCCCCCAAAGCAGTTTTGTGAATGGAGCTTTAAGCAAGGAGATTGGAAATGGCAGCAAGATGAGCTAGAACTCGGGTTTGAGCTGGTGGGTGATTTTTTCTGGAGCAAGACGAAGTGTGTGGGTGCAAGGATCTCCTAAGCGACTCCTAGGAGACTCGCAGACGACCTACGCCGATGGCCACTCCAGCCTCGGCGGCCACCCATCGCCCTCCTGCTGGTGGCCACTCCGGCCCTGGCAGCCACCCTCCTTGTTGTGTGCCACTCCGGCCATAACAGCCAGACTATGGCTCCTTTTGATCTCAACTTTGACCGTGGGAAGAAGTTCCAAGCAGACATGAGGCGAAAGTTTGGGCACCCAGTAGTTTTTTCCCCGGGGTTTCGTCAACGTGAGTTCACCATGGTGGTTTCATTTTGTAGAGCATCATTCAAGCTTGATACACACACGGTTAGTGTTTTGCTTCTTGCTATGTTTGGTGGTTATACCCAAGGATTTAGAGTTCGTCATCTCAAAGATAGATCTTTCAAGTTTTCGGTTGCTTCTAAATCTATGGGTTTTGAGATTTATAATGCGAGCAGAGTAGTTGAGAAAGAGTTTGAGATGGTGTTTAACCTCTGGAATTTCGGTGGTCCAAATTGGCTTAGAGAGGAGAGAGTGTTCTATGCTGAGCAGGATAAAGAATGCACATTAGTGGGTAGACATGGTAAAGCAGTTAATCCTGATTCCGGCGATCGCCGGACTGGTGCTCCGGCTCACCAAAATACCAGATCAGTTTTTGAACGTCTTTCAGGCCCAATTCAAATTAGGAGTGATCCGAGGGGTGCCTTGATTGCTACCAATGCGCATCTTGAAGAGGGGCAGCACAATGAGCTCCAAGTTATTACTCAACATCAACGTACCAAAAGGTACATGACATGCTATGTGAGGGAGTCCTGGATTAGGGGGTCCCCAGACAGCCGGACTATATCCTTTGGCCAGACTGTTGGACTATGAAGATACAAGATTGAAGACTTTGACCCGTGTCCGGGTGGGACTCTCCTTTGCGTGGAAGACAAGCTTGGCAATTCGGATATGTAGATCTCCTCCCTTGTAACCGACTGTGTGTAACCCTAGCCCCCTCTGGTGTCTATATAAATCGGAAGGTTTAGTCCGTAGGACAACAACAATCATAATCATAGGCTAGCTTCTAGGGTTTAGCCTCTACGATCTCGTGGTAGATCAACTCTTGTAATACACATATCATCAAGATCAATCAAGCAGGAAGTAGGGTATTACCTCCATCGAGAGGTCCCGAACCTGGGTAAACATCGTGTCCCCGCTTCCTGTTACCATCCGCCTTAGACGCACAGTTCGGGACCCCCTACTTGAGATCCGCCGGTTTTGACACCAACATTGGTGCTTTCATTGAGAGTTCCACTGTGCCACCAAGATAAGGCTTGATGGCTCGTCTTGTTGTCAAGGACAACATTACCTCGGTGGGAGCCCTGGCTGTAGGCCAAACTCTCCGACTAGACGGCTTCTCAAGACCGCCCGTTCAGCCGTCGCGCCGATGATGACTTCTCGGGTCATCAAAAACAGCCTCCACGTTGGCTCGGGATTCGCCAAGCAGATGGATCCAATAGAGCTCTCTTCCTTGAACGAGCTCTTGGATCACATCGCCGCCCTGGGAGTCGCAACAGACCATGATCGGATCGGGCTTAAACCCGACCAAAGGGAGATTAACTCTCCGCCGGTCACCCATCAGATAGCGGTGGTGGAGGAGCAATGTAGCAATTCTTCCTCTATTTTGAGGACAAACTATGTCCGGATTCCCGAGCTCTCCGAGTCGGATACCCGTCCACAGGACGACACGTCCCAAGCTTTGAACCTATAATTAGACAGTGGGCCAGGACTATTGGGCAACATCCCGGAGCCCGAAGTGTTAAGCTCGGAAACTCCTCCGCCCCTGGGTCTCAGATCGGGTCAGGGTTCGGACCTAAATCTGCCCACCCACCCAGACAAAACTAATCTTTCCCACATTAGACAAGACCCCAAGAGACAGTACATCACTATTGGGCCAGATTCCTCCTTGTAATGAGCAAGGTCAAGGACTGTCGCGAGGAAGACGCAATTTCATTCTTTTGCAAAAATTGCAGGGACAAGGGAATCCTCAACGCCATAAGTCGCCGTGACATAGCACACTTTGCTGACTTGGCGGCCATAGTACGGAAGTACTGTGCGATGGAAAGCGCCTGGAAAACCCAAACAAAATTCTGGGACCCTCCGGCTCTCACTAAACCCCCTGTCCGAACTAAAAGGGTGTACTCTCGTAAGTCACCCGATCCAATTACAAAGAAACAAAAGCCCACTACAGGGCGTAGAACTGTATTGGAGGGATGGCTCAATGGGCCATGCAAAATTCACAGTACAACGGATACCATGCCAACACACAGCCTTAGAGCATGTTGGATACTCCGGCAGGTGGCCAAGAGCAGCGAGGATATCCTCATCAACAATACAACAGAGCACCATCCCGTGGAAAATAACAATACAGTATTGACAGTCTTCGAGACCTTCGCCTCAAATAATAGGCGCAAGCGAACACTCCGCAGCCTTGCCGAAGTCTGCCACGTTGCAGCAATAAATCCATGGAACGACACGGCCATAACCTTCAATGCCAGTGACGAACCTCAATTCTGAACAGCCCGAGCACTAGCCGCTTTGGTCCTTAGTCCAATTATGGACGGCTTCCGGCTTACTAAAGTGCTCATGGACGGTGGTAGCGGATTAAACCTCATCTATGAGGAAACTCTTAGAAAAACGGAAATAGACAAGAGCCGCATTGAGCAAAGCAGCACGACCTTCAGAGGAATCATCCCTAGTCGGGAGGCACGATGCGCGGGAAAAATCACACTAGATGTGGTATTCGGCACACCGGAGAATTACGGGTCCGAAGAAATCACATTCCAAGTGGCCCCGTTCAGTAGCGGATACCACACCCTTTTAGGGCGGGAGGCATTCACGATCTTCCAAGCTATACCCCATTACGGGTACATGAAGCTCAAAACGGCCGGGCCCAATGGAATCATCACTCTGGCTAGTGATCCAGACACAGCACTCCGTGCTGAAAATAGAACCGCTGCACTAGCCCTCGAGGCGCTATTCGAAGCCCTTGCGACTGAAGAACTAACTGCGCTGTGCTCCAAGTGGACAGGGACAACGTGATACTCGACAAAAGACCCAAGTCCACCTCTTTTAAACCAGTGGATGAAATAGTCAAATTCCAGGTCCACCGAACGGACCCTACAAAAACAACATCCATCGGGGCACAACTGAACCCCACAACGTACGCCGCACTGCGGGAGTTCCTGCGCGAGAATTGGGACATCTTCGCCTGGCATCCTTCAGACATGCCAGGAATCCCACGCAGGCTGGCCGAGCATAGCCTTAACATTCTAAAGGGGTTCAAGCCGGTCAAGCAGACTCTTCGGCGTTTCTTTGAGCCTAAGCGACAAGCCATGGGAGAAGAGCTAGCCAAGTTACTCGAGGTCGGATTCATTAGAGAAATAAAACATCCGGACTGGCTAGCAAACCTGGTGATGGTACCAAAGAAGGACAAATCCTGGCGCCAATGTGTCGATTTCAAGGACCTTAACAAGGCTTGCCCCAAGGTCCCTTCCCCCCCCACACCGATCAAATTATCGACACTACTGCAGGACACGACTCATTGTGCTTCCTCAACGAATACTCCAGATACCATCAAATTAAGATGGCGGAGCCCGATCAAGCCGCAACGGCATTCATCACTCCATACGGCCCCTTCTATTTTAACACCATGCCTTTAGGGCTCAAAAATGCCGGTGCAACCTATTAACGCATGATTCAGACATGCCTGGAAACACAAATCAGCAAAATAGTGGAGGCATACGTAGATGATGTGGTCATTAAAACAAGACACGTCGAATCCTTAATAGACGACTTGAGGCTCATGTTCGACAATCTCCGAACATATGACATCAAGCTCAATCCGGAAAAATGCGTTTTCAGCGTGCCCGCCGGAAAACTCTTGGGCTTCATTGTCTCCAATAGAGGAATTGAAGCAAATCCGGCTAAAATCCGAGCTTTGTCACAGTTGGCTATCCCAATAGAACTCAAGCAAATGCAGAAATTAACTGGATGTGTGGCTGCCTTAAGCCGCTTTATCTCCCGATTAGGAGAAAAGGCACTACCTCTTTATCGCCTTCTTCGACGCACCGAACACTTTGAGTGGACCGATGCGGCCACGACCAGATTGGAAGAAATAAAAGCCGTATTGGCCACCAACCCAATCTTGGCCGCGCCAAATGTCGGCGAACCAATGTTGTTATATATAGCGGCAACACACCAAGTTGTAAGTGCAGTGCTCGTCGTCGAACAAGAGATGGACGGACATAAGTTCCCATTTCAAAAGCCGGTATACTACGTATCCACCGTCCTCACTCCATGCAAATCACGATACACACATTATCAAAAGATAGCATACACGGTCTTCATGGCATGCCGGAAACTATGACACTACTTTCAAGAGTGTTCAATTACGATGGCCTCTGAAGTAACACTCAACGACATAATAAATAACCGCGAAGCCACGGGCCGGATTGCTAAATGGGATATCGAGCTCCTCCCGTTCGACATAACATACAAACCACGGCGAGCCATTAAGTCGCAAGTACTAGCTGATTTCGTCGCTGAATGGACGGAAGCCGAACTCCCTAAAGAGTACGGCGCGTACTCCAATTGGATCATGCACTTTGACGACTCTAAGATGCTGGCTGGTCTGGGGGCAGGCGTCGTCCTGACATCCCCCATCGGAGATACAATCCAATATGTACTCCAAATATTATACACAGACTCCAACAATGCAGCAGAATATGAGGCCCTGTTGCATGGTCTCCGGATGGCAGTCTCCATGGGCATTCAATGCCTAGAGGTGCGGGGGGATTCGAACCTCGCAATATCTCAAATAAATGGGGACTTTGACGCCAAGGACCCAAAAATGGCGGCTTACCGCAACGCCATCCTCAAAATGTCAGCTCGGTTCGAGGGCCTCGAATTCCACCATGTGGTCCGAGAAAACAATCAAGCGGCAGATATCCTCGCCTGCATCGGCGCTAAGCGCGACCCTGCCCCACCTAATATCTTCTTGGAAAGGCTGTTTAAGCCATCCATGGTGTGGGAAGGGGAGACTGGCAAAAACAGTCCGGATCCAGCCACAACACCAGATCCCGAACACTCTGACGTAATCGGAGGCTCTGCCACCGAAATAACACCTTCGGCCCACGTGATTATGGTTGTCATCGCCCCATGGACAGAACCCTTCTTGGCTTAGCTAACTAGGCAAGAACTCCCTGGTGACCCAAACGAGGCACGTTGCATTGTGCGGCGGTCTAAAGCCTACAAGGTACACGAGGGAGAGTTTTTTAAGAAAAGCACTACCGGAGTACTTCAAAGGTGCATCTCCGAAGAGGAAGGACGGTGACTTTTGGCAGAAATTCATGCTGGACTTGGCGGCCACCACGCCGCAGCTCGGGCTCTTGTAAGCAAGGCGTCCCGTATAGTTTTTTACTGGCCGACGGCCCGAGCAGACGCACATGACCTCATTCAACGTTGCGTCGGTTGCCAGCTTTTTGCAAACCAAAGCCATATGCCACCTACCGCTCTCCAAACAATCCCCATTACTTGGCCCTATGCGGTCTGGGGCTTGATATGGTCGGACCCCTTAAAGGGGGAAGCCATAAGAAAAAAATACCTATTGGTCATGCTGGATAAATTCACCAAATGGATAGAAGCCAAACCAGTTAAAACGGCCGAGTTCGGACCAATGATAAACTTCATATCCGGGGTTGTACACCGTTACGGCGTCCCCCACAGCATCATCACCGATAACGGCTCGAACTTTACAGCCGACGATGTAAAAACTTGGTGCAGCAACATGGGCATTAAGCTCGATTATGCCTCTGTCTATCACCCGCAAACTAACGGTCAAGTCGAGCGAGCAAATGGTCTTATCATGAGCGGCATTAAACCCAGATTAGTGCGATCCTTGAAGGAATCAGATATGCACTGGGTGGAGGAGCTTGACTCCGTACTATGGGGGCTGCAGACCACGCCGAATCGCACTATTGGATACACACCGTTCTTTATGGTGTACGGCGCAGAGGCGGTACTGCCCTGCGACATCATTCATGACTCACCTCGAGTGCGCATGTACGAAGAGAAAGAAGCCGAGCTTGATCGGCAGGACAGTTTGGACGCCCTGGAGGAGGAGCGTGACGTGGCAAAAGCCCGCTCCGCATTCTATCAGCAACAGGCTCGGCGGTATCAAAGCAGAGAAGTACGGGCCGAAACTTATAATGTTGGCGAACTCGTTCTACGCCTACTGGAGAAGCAAAAGAACAAGATCAAGCCCAAATGGGAAGGTCCCTTCGTTATTGACAAAGTTCTAACTGGTGGAGCGTATCGTCTGTGGGATGCATCGGACAATCGACTCGAGCCAAACCCATGGAACGCAGCCAGACTCCGAAGGTTCTACGCCTAGTGCCGGACTCTGTGTTCGTCTCCTTACATCTGTCAATTTTTTATATATCCGTTATCTGTCTTTTCTTTTCTTTCTTTCTTCCCTTTTTCTTCACGGCCTTAAAAGGTTAAAATGTGTCTTGACTACACAATCTTGACACGCTAGGCGTGCTCATTATACCTGGGGGCTTCTTATACAGAAGCTTAATATAACTATGTTCCGGGCTCTATGCCCCCCGCACATGTGTTACTTTTCCACATGTACCTTTTCTTCGCCATTATATGCATCGATATGACTTAAGTTTTGGCCAAGCTGGGTTGCCTGGCTCTTGTGTTTATGCCCTACGTTCCCGTTAATTTGGCTAGGGCATATGGGGAGCACCTCTGCGATTGTTACTGCCGGGTCAGCCGGATGTGTACCTCAGACTGGGTGAAGCCGAAAGCTAGCGTTCTTAAGGGAATATTCGGTCGGTGAACAAAAGATGACTTTTATTTATTGTAATACATGCCCCCAGATGTTTATATCCTGCGTCTCTTTTCGCAGTTCGGACATGCACATTAATGCATGCGTACCCAGGGAAAGGAACCCTTAACGGAACTATTCTCCCTGGAAGATGTTTCTTACTATCCATGTAATATAACATAGCTAGTTGGGTACTTGTCTGTTCAAGCACTTATGACCCCTACGCCTGGTTTCCACGCTACCCCGGTTTTTACATAACTGAGCAGGTATTCGGATACACTCCGGACTGTCGGGTCCGGAGGTCGAAGCGAAAAGGTCCGCCATGACAAATGATTTACAATCCGGCTAGGGACAATATATGTCACTTGAAGTACACAGTCACTTAGACTGACTAAATTCTTCTTCTATACCATCCAACAGGCTGTCTAGCCTACAATCCTGTTGGGAATACTTTGCGGCTAATTTCACCTGGTCATACACCAAACTGACGGGGATCTCTTTCCCATCAGACCCCACAGGTCCGACCTCGGCCATGTGGTTCGGGTCAGCCTTGGTATATCGCGTCTTCACCATGGCCCAGGCTTCCCTTGCACCTTGTCGGCAGGCTGATATCTTCCATAATCGGAAGCGCCGCCGCGCTCCCTTGAGCATCTCTACAAGCTCCCCCATGCCTCCTGGCAGGGAGGCGGATGGCCACAAGGCTTGGGCAATGCCCTGCATCACCTGCCGAACTTGTTCGTGCAGTTGTGAGAGCTCTGGCAGAAGATCACCCGCAGACCCGGGCATCTCCTCTGCGGGACGACCCGTCAGCATACCTACAGATATAACTCTGTTAGCCGGTTTCTTCGCCGAACTCTATAAAAGTTCGTTCAAGCACTTACTAAAAATGCCGCGTCGAAGCCTCTTATTCTCCTTTACGGAGTCAGCAAGCTGGGCCCGAACATCTTTCAGTTCAACGCCCAGCCGGGTATTGGCATCTTGGAGATCGTTTTTCTCCCGCCTAACCTGCGTAAGCACGCGCTCGCCAGCCTTTAGCTGTCGTTGAGCATGTTGCTCATCCCCTCGCACGACCTCCGGATTCACTCCGGGATCATCTGCAGAATCTATTGTTAGATTTGCATGCATGCCGAATACTAACTGGTACATGTCATTCTTTTAGATAGAAACAAGTGTTACCAGATGGGGCCTTCTCGGACTCCTTCATTGCGGCAACTGCGGCCCGTAGCTGGGCTTTGCACTCCTCCAGCTCTTGAGACAACTGGGTATTCTTCTCCGTAAGAACCTACGCAAACAATGATCCTTAAATCAGTTGTGCCAACTGTTTCAAGTCTCAGGGGCTACTGATATACATAATTATTAGATTTTCTTACCCGTATATCCTTTACATACTGGTCCGTGGCTCGGGCAAGACCATTTTGAGCAGCTCGGATGTACGCGTCTCCTGAGTTGAAGGCATCGAACGCCTCTTGAGAGAAACAAGCGTCGCGGAGTACGGCCCGGCGACGCCTGTGATTCATGGCACTCTCCACTTCGGAATTCGTAGCGGACAGCCTATCCGCATCCTCTGTAGGAGGAACATCCGGTGTTGGCCCCACGTTAGCGTCTGCCTCTAAGTCCGGCTCTGGAGCCCGGCTGGTGGAGGCTTGGCCAGCAGGCTCTCCGGATATGGTCCGGCGAGCGTTTTTCCTGCCAGGAACCATGGACGTTATTATATTTTAAAAGACGACAACCACGGAGCGGGGTTCTTTTTCATACCTCTGCGACGGCGTCTCAGTCCTGACCGCCTTCCTTTTAAGCCTACCCGGCTTCGGTGCCCCTTGTTGGTGAGTCACTGCGGGTTCGGCATGGCGTCCCGAGGGCCTTCCCTGTAAGACACCATATGTGTGCGGTAGGTGAAGTGTGAAAAAAGGGATCCTTCTCGGAAGTTGGGACTCCGGTTTTACTTACATGCGATGCAGGGAGCAGTCCAGGATAATCGGCTATGATGGCCACCAAGGCACCATTGCAGCTTAACTGATAGAATGTCCTGTCGATGAGCTCCACAAATGTGTCCAGATCTTCTTCGAGTCCGGGGTCGAGGGCCCGGTCAGGGTCCTCTGGTTGTGGAGACGGGTTGTGGACCTCCCTCATAGCTTTTCGCAGTTCCTGCTATGAAATAGCAAGGTAAATACTTATGACGAAGAATGCGGGAAGGTCTGGAGTAGAAAGTAGCAGCTCACCCAGTTTGGGGGGTTGTACATGGAGAATCCATCCCGTGGCTTAATGCGGATGAACTCCTCTTCCTCTCCTTTATATAAATCGGACAGTATTTTCGCTAGAGCAGCGACGGAGTCCGGTCCCTTACGACCGCAGCGGGTGGCATCGTCTTCTCCATTAAAGTGCCACATGGGTTGTCCCCGATATTGAAGTGGCTGCACCCCCCCGCATTATACATATTGACATAACCTTAATTATTGTCAATCCTGATTTGGCCAGCGTTTTTATCCGGCCCATCAGGTAAAGGACCTCTCTGTTATCTTCCTCCTGGGGGCTCCGAGGGCGCCAGCTGCGGCGTTTCTTCAAAGGGGCGTTATTGAACTCAGGAAGGCCCATCCGAATAGGGTCCGGAAGGGGGACGTCCTCCATATAAAACCACTCCGAAGGCCAGTCTTCGGATGTCTTCTTCGGAGTACCGGACAGGTATCCGGTCCCGGCGATGCGCCATATCTCGGCTCCGCCCACTTGATATATTGACCCCTCCTGTGTACGGGGTACGAGGCAGAATAGCCTCTTCCATAGCTCGAAATGAGCTTCGCAGCCCAAAAACAGCTCGCAAAGGGCGACGTAGCCAGCGATGTGTAATATGGAGGCGGGAGTAAAGTTATGCAGCTGGAGGCCGTAGAACTCCAGGAGCCCGCGGAGGAACGGATGGATTGGAAATCCAAGCCCCCTTAATAAGTAAGGGACAAGGCATACCCGCTCCCCCATGGATGGGTTGGGAAAGCTCTCCGCTTGCTCCCCGCCGTTGTAAGTGGCAAGTCCGGCTCGAACGGGGACCATATACGCTGGAGGGAGAAACCCCTGGGTCTGTAACTCTACTAATTGGCTGTGGGGGACGGAACACTTCTTCCAATTGCTTGGCTTAGGGCTACGGGAGCGAGAGGAGGAGCTGCGATGGCCGGCCATGATGGGATGGACTTTTCCGGGCGCGCTCCGATGGATACTCGCTGTGGGAGGATGGTGTGATCTGGATCTGAGGATCCCCGTCTCTTTAAATAGACGATTTACTCACATGGTTAGGGTGGCAAGTGTAAAAATGCCCCGACTTCTCGCATTCGCTCAACACGTGGAGGATAGCCATTATTAGGCGCAGAAGCCAAGGAGTGCAACATTCATGGGAAGCCGAACACTACTCGACAGGTATTCGGAATTTGGAGAAGAACCCGCCTTACAATGCCGAAGACAATCTGCACGCCGGACTCATCGTCATTGAAACCTGGTTCACAGGCTACTGAGGGAGTCCTGGATTAGGGGGTCCTCGGACAGCCGGACTATATCCTTTGGCCGGACTGTTGGACTATGAAGATACAAGATTGAAGACTTCGTCCCGTGTCCGGGTGGGACTCTCCTTTGCGTGGAAGGCAAGCTTGGCAATTCGGATATGTAGATCTCCTCCCTTGTAACCGACTCTGTGTAACCCTAGCCCCCTCCGGTGTCTATATAAACCGGAGGGTTTAGTCCGTAGGACAACAACAATCATAATCATAGGCTAGCTTCTAGGGTTTAGCCTCTATGATCTCGTGGTAGATCAACTCTTGTAATAATCATATCATCAAGATCAATCAAGCAGGAAGTAGGGTATTACCTCCATCGAGAGGGCCCGGACCTAGGTAAACATCGTGTCCCCCGCCTCCTGTTACCATCCGCCTTAGACGCATAGTTCGGGACCCCCTACCCGAGATCCTCCGGTTTTGACACCAACACTATGCATGCGGGGAGCAGGGTCATTACACGCGCAACTGTTCAAGGCCAAATCTTCCTGGGCTTTGGCCTTTTATCCAGTTTGATTCCTTCTAGAGCCCACTGGAGCAGGCCTGGGCCGAGGGCGCGGTGGAGTCGTGGTTTCGTTGTGCTGGGCTAGCATTACCGTTAAGGCAAGTCTCGACATTTAAGGAGCTGGTCAAGGATCTTTTCCCAAATTTTCAGCCGAGACCCCTGCCTGCCTCCTCACATTCCTCCTCACCTACCAACTCTACCTCAACCTCGTCAAGCTCGCCAACTTCTTTTTCATCTCCAGAGAGGGCAATATTGCTTTGCACGTCTGAAGTGCTAGCAATGGCCAACATTCCTATTGATCCAGCTCCTTTCGTCCCCCATGGTTTCCACATTCAGGCAGTGGAGGGGAGAAATGGGGTTTCCAGGGTCATTTTGCCGCACCGCCCGCATCATCATGAAGACTGGGCGATTGTGAATATTCACCCACATCCAAATGAGGTATTCTTCCCCAATGTTCATGATATTCTGGAAGAGTTTTTGCAAGAGGTGGAAGAGGTACAGTTTAGAGAGATTCAGCCTTGTCCTTTTGGGGAAGCGTATATTCAGTTCAGGCATGTGCGGGATAGGGACAGATTGGTCAGGCAGAGCCCACACCCATTTGGTGATGTTTTTCTCTCTTTCATTCCGCATAACCAAGGTAGAAACTGGCACATAATTCATTTTAACATAACCTACTGGCTGCTTTTTGTGGGTGTGTCGTTTGATTATTGTAATACAGAGGATGTTGTTGCTGCTATTTCCAAATGGCATTAGCTGGGAAAAGGAGGATGCCCTTAGAGGAAAGATCTTGGTCAAGTCCGGAGTCACTGAACTCATGGATGTGCCCAAAAGTATTAGGTGGTCTGAGGGAGAGAGTTTTGAGGAAGAATCTTGGACCTCCTCTGTTGAAATATTGTGGGAAGAAATGCTTGGAGGTGGCCCTGCTTATGAGGACCCAATTCCTCCTCCAGGGGTGGACCCACACCTAGTACCTCAGCATGCTAATGATTTCCCTGGGTTCCAACCTTTGCCATTAAACAATGATCAAGTTAACAATGCAGAATGTGATGAGTGGGATGAGCAGGAGGAAAATGACCACTGGGCTTTTCCATAGCCAAATCCCCCTGCTCCTGTGCAACAACAGTTGGAGATACCTGTGGTACCTGAAGATGGTGCTCCTAACAGTAGCATCACAACTACCGTTTCTTTATCTGATGGGCTCATGTCTCTCACACACTCTGCTAGTGAGGAGGTGAATCAGGTTGCACAAGTTCCTCTTTTGGGCATGGGATTGCAAAACATTGCTTTAGCTTACCAGGCAGACCCAGAGGAAGCTGAGCCTGGCCTTGCTGCCATTGAGGAGGAGAATGTTAACTTGCAAGTACCAGACATTCAGCCCCTGGAGATTCTGGCTCCTGTACCTGAGTTGCATAAGCAGGCTATACCTATGGTTCAACCATAAGAGGTGGAACAACAAAGTAACCACATGTTGACTTCTGAGAAGAATACTGTTCAGAACATCTCTCATAATTTCATTACAGAGGCTGGAAGTTCTGCAGCACAAGAATTTGCTTAGGAAGAAGCTGCTGACAGTGAGAAATACAATACTATAGCTATGGGCTCTGAGACTGCTGTTACTAGGAGGGAGGTGGACAAATCTATTCTTAAGGTAAAGGAGAATGTCCCCATTGCTCCTTCTGAAGATAATAAAAAAGGTACTTTTGGCCCTTATTCTGCACCTTGCGCTCCAACTTCTTTTAATGTTCAAGAAATTGCTGAAACACATGCTAATGATATTCTTGATGGCTCTCATTTGATCTCTAAAGAAGGTTTGGACATGTGGATTCAGCATTTTGCTCCAGCCACACTCAGGGAGCAGTCAACACTTTTAAGATTGATATTCCAATAAGTTGGTTCAACTTCATAATCCACCTTCTTTTAACTCCTGACAAGTTTGGCTGGATTATGCACTTGCTCAAATCTGAATTATGGACTTTATTGACTGCAAACTTCTCTACTGAAGAGACTTTTACATTTCACATACTTGATAACTGCTCCACTTCTCAGGCTCCAAGTTGTAAATACATTATGCAGGGAATTGGTAAGGAAAATGAGGGCATTAGCCCAGCTGCTCACTCTTCTAGTGGCACAGGGAGCCCACTGCAACAGGTGTCTCCAAATAAAGATATCATTCTGCCACTTGGAGAGGCAGTTTCAAGGAAGAGAAGGGAGAAGGAACCTCTGGTGGAAACTGAGGCAAGAATAGGTGACAGGATTAAGAAGGATAACAATGGTTATAGGAGAAAACCTTGTACTGTTCAGACTTGCCTCCCTTGTAATTCTATACCTCCAACAATTCATAATAAAGTTGTCAAAAATCTGACAAAGAGTTTCTGCAAGGTATCTGAGGAGGAGGCACATGAGAAGCTGTCCAAGAAGCTCAAAAAAAGGAACATGAGGACATGGCCAAGGTCCCTGGAGATGTTAACCCTCATGATGTGTAACCATGATTGCACACCACTACTCCAAGCACACAAGCCAGTTTCTTTATTTTCACAGTCTACTGTAGCATCATTGTAGAGTGGCAGTGGCTTATTTTGGTAATCTCTATAATATAAATGGATTTGGTGCTCTGTGCATCCTTTTGGTTAGTAGTTGGAGATCTTATCTTCTTTATGTCTGTACCCATAACTTTGTGATGTGGGTCCAGTGGAACAAGTGTACTTTGAAAGTCTTGGAAAATGATGATGTCCATGCTGCTGATTGTTTTGCTCTTGATGTGTTGAGAAAGGAAATATCTACTGGGAATATACAGTTGAATAATACAGGGATAATCACCAGGGGATGGTACTTGGTGCTTAATTACAATTTGATTATTTGTGTTAATGAATAACAACAGCTCATGGAATATATTGAACTGGAATGTCAGGGGCATTAACTCCTCAGATAAATAGTTGGCCATCAGACAGAAAATTGAGGAGAGTGTAGCCTATATTGTTTGCATTCAGGAAACTAAACGAGAACTTTTTGAACTTACTTACCTACACAACTTTTGTCCACAAATATTTAACAAGTTTGAATTCCTCCCCTCTGTGGGGGCCTCTGGTGGTATCTTGACAGCATGGAATGGCTCCCTTTTCAATAGTGAACTGATATTTCAAAACAAGTTCTCTCTCATAGTTCAATTTACATGCAAAACATCTCATCACTCCTGGGTACTAACCAATATTTATGGCCCTTGCAACCAGGAAGATAAGCTAGAATTTATTGACTGGTTAAACTCCATTCAAATGGACATTGAGACTGAATGGATTATCATGGGAGATTTCAATTTTATCAGATCTCCAGAGGACAGGAATAAACCAGGTGGGGATGTCAATCAGATGCTTTTGTTCAATGAGGCTATTAGTAACCTAGGGTTGGTGGAACTGCCCTTAAAAGGTAGGCAATATAGCTGGAGTAACATGCAGGATAGTCCTCTCCTAGAAAAGTTAGACTGGATATTTACTTCTGCAGCTTGGATGACATCCTTCCTTGATTCTACTGCACTTCCTATGGCCAAACCAATTTCTGATCACATTCCATGTATGATCAAAATTCGAACTAGCATTCCCAAGTCTAAGGTTTTCAGGTTTGAAAATTACTGGTTGAAACATAGCTCTTTCAAGGATATTGTCCAGGCTGCTTGGAATATTCCAGTGGGTTTCTCTGATCCTGCTAAGAAAATCAATGCCAAATTTAAAAATCTGAGGAGAGCGCTGAAACTGTGGGCCAAGAGCCTATCTTGTATGAAAAAGCGGATTGAGGAGCTAAATGCCCGTATTTTTCTTTGGGACATGATTGAGGAATACAGAGACCTAACCTTATTTGAGGCAAATTGCAGGAGACTGTTAAAAGAGTATCTACTGGTGGTGTTTAATAATCAGAAGATCTACTGGAAACAAAGGGAAAAAATAAAAGGAGTTAAGTTTGGAGATGAGAACACAAAATTCTTCCACACTAAGGCCTCAATTAATCATAGACATAACAAGATTGCAATGCTGCTAAATGATGATCAAGTGGAAATCACTGATCATGCATGCAAGGCTGCTCTTCTTTGGGAGGCTTTTAAAAAAAGACTTGGACAATCTAGTGGGCATAATATGCATTTTGATTTGCATGATTTATATGAGAACATAGTTGATCCTCAAATATTTCAGGACCTGGAAAGGCCTTTCACATAGGAAGAAATTGATGATGTAGTGAAGAACTTACCAATTGAGAAATCCCCAGGTCCAGATGGTTTCAACAAAGAATTTATTAAAGCTTGCTGGAACATTATTAAAGAGGATACTACTGCACTCATCATGGATTTTCATGCTGGCACTGTGAACCTTGAGAGCCTTAATACATCATTAATCACTTTAATCCCTAAAAAGGAAGTACCTCTCACACCAAATGACTTCAGACCCATTTCTTTGCTAAATGGTGTTATGAAAATCATTACAAAGTTGTTAGCCAACAGACTACAGGAGTGATATTACAGATAGTACATATTAATCAATATGGTTTTTTAAAGAACAGGATGATTCAAGACTGCCTTGGATGGGCTTATGAGTATATACACCAGTGTCACAAATCTAGAGAGGAGATATTGGTGATAAAGTTAGACTTTGAAAAAGCTTTTGATACTATTGAACATCAGGCCATCATTGACATATTCAGAGCAAAAGGTTTTGGGGAGAAATGGATCTCTTGGATGAATCTTATATTCACATCTGCATCTTCTGCTGTTATGCTCAATGGAGTTCCTGGGAAGAAATTTTATTGCAAAAGAGGGGCCAAACAAGGTGATCCTTACTCACCTTTGATTTTTGTCCTACCTGCTGACTTCCTTCAGTCCATATTTAATAAGGCTATGAGATTGGGGATTATAACCCCCCCTTCAAGTCAATTCTTGCCCTGATTTTCCAATTGTGCAATATGCTGATGATACCCTAGTCCTTATGAAAGCTAATGCAAGAGAGCTCATTTGTCTTAAGTCACTTCTCAATACTTTTGCTGCAGCCACTGGTTTAAAGGTAAATTATGGTAAGTCAGTCATGGTGCCCATCAATATTGCAGAGGACAAAGTGGATATATTTACAAACACATTGCAGTGCTCCAGAGGTCACTTCCCTTTCACATACTTGGGATTACCTCTGGGAATTTACAAACCAACTATGGAGCAATGTTTGCCACTAGTTCAAAGAATTCCCAAAAGACTAGCTGGATTATCTACATTCATGACCCAAGCAGGAAGATTATTATTGGTAAAATCAGTGCTTGCTTCATTAACCATTTTCATTATGTGCTGCCTGGATGTTCCTGTTACTATCAAGCAGCAGATCATTAAATATTTGAGACATTGCTTGTGGAGGAGCCCTGATTTGGAGGATCGTAGACCAGCACTAGTGGCATGGAAAACTGTTTGTAGACCAAGAGTTAAGGAGGCTTAGGAGTCATGGATATATTCACACACAATAAGACATTGCTCATGAAAATGCTTCATAAGTTTTCAACAGGCATGATAGTTCCCCTGGGTAAGATCTTGTTTGGGAGAACATACTACAATGCTGGAAATCTGCCAGGGAACAGCAGGGAGGGATCATTCTGGTGGAAGGCAAATTTAGCTCTTATTGATCAATACAAAGAAATTGCTAGATGTAATGTGGGAGATGATGGTCAAAGTGCTATGTTTTGGGATGATTGTTGGCATGATTTTGTCATGAAACACAAATTTCACCACCTCATTACTTTTTCCAGAGATACCTCTATTACTATCAATCAAGTCATCCATATCGAGTATCTCCATGATTCATTTCACCTACCATTGACCACCCAAGCATATGAGGAATTCCTTGAAATGGAAAAATATTTGCATCTCTTTGAGAAACTCAAAACACTTGCAATTGAGGGACACATGGAGCTACATATGGGGCAATGAATTTTACTCCTCAACCAAAGCTTACAAGGTGTTAATTGGATATAAGACAAATCCACCTCATTTTAGTTGGATATGGAAGAGCTCATGTCAACCTAAACAGAAAATTTTCTTCTGGCAACTGATGCATGACAGAGTTAATACTAGGAATCTGCTAAGAAGAAAGAACTTTGAGCTGGATGATTATAACCGTGCTGTCAGAAATTGTCATCAGGAGGAGACTTTACATCATCTTTTTTGGAGTTGCCCTTTTGCTGCCCAATGTTGGGATTACATTTGCCCAACTAGAACAAACAACTTGTTAGTGTTGGACACATTCCAAGACCTTAAAGACAATCTGCAGCTTCCTTTCTCCATGGAGATTATTATACCGGGTTCTTGGGCTATTTGGATATCTAGAAACAACAGGATCTTTGAACACATTAATCCCTCCTTCCAGGGTTGGAAACACATCTATTTGGAAGAGCTCAAGTTATTGAAATTCAGGATGAAGAATAAGTTACTGCCACAATTTTTAGCTTGGTTATAGTCCATCTTGTAATTATAGGGGTAGTCTAGTTTTTTGGTAGTTTCTCTCTCTTTTCTTCTTCTTCAGTTCTTTTTCCTCTCCTCTTTCTTTTCTTTCTTTCTTTCTCTTTTCTGGGCTTACCTCAAGCCCTTAAGACTTTGTTCTCTTTCTCTCTTTTAATTAATAAAAGTTGCAGTGGACTTTTACCCTACTTTTATAGTCAAAAAAGCAAAGTGGAGGGGACCCATGTGGGTCCACGAGCAGGGGGCGCGCCCTCCACCCTCGTGGGCACGTGGCAGCTCCCCTGCTGTGTTCTTAGTGCCTAAAATTCTTAAATATTCAGAAAAATCATATTAAATTTTTAGGGCATTTGGAACTTTTATTTCGGGGTATTTTTATTGCATGATAATTCAAAACAGACAGAAATACTATTTCTGCTTTATTAATATAAATAACATAAAGTAAGAGGGTACAGAGGTGTCTTCAAAATTCATCCATCTCATGCTCATCAAAAGGAATCCACTGACAAGGTTGATCAGGTCTTGTTACAAACTCATTCGAATAACATGAAACTGTAGAAAATTTCGAATCACACTAGCTTACCTCAACGTATGTGCATGTCCCAAAATAAAATATCATATTTCTTCTTGACAGTAGGAAGAGGAAATTCAAAACCTCCAATAGTAATAGTTGGAATTTTTCCAATAGAATTGATACTGTGGACTTGAGTTGTTTCCTCGGAAAGTGTACCATATGCTCAGTACCATTAACATGAAAAGTGACATTGCCTTTGTTGCAATCAATAATAGCCCCTGCAGTATTCAAAAAGGGTCTTCCAAGAATAATGGACATACTATCGTCCTCGGTAATATCAAGAATAACAAAGTCCATTAAAATAGTAACGTTTGCAACAACAACAGGCACATCCTCACAAATACCGGAAGGTATAGCAGTTGATTTATCAGCCATTTCAAAGATATTTCAGTAGTGTCAACTTATTCAAATCAAGTCTACGATATAAGAGAGAGCATAACACTAACACCGGCTCCAAGATCACATAAAAGCAGTTTAACATAGTTTCTTTTAATGGAGCATGGTATAGTTGGTACTCCTGGATCTCCAAGTTTCTTTGGTATTCCACCCTTAAAAGTGCAATTATCAAGCATGGTGGAAATTCCAGCCTCCGGTATCTTTCTTTTATCTGTAACAATATCCTTCGTGTATTTAGCATAAGGATTCATTTTAAGCATATTAGTCAAACGCATACGCAAAAAGATAGGTCTAATCATTTCAGCAAAACGCTCAAAATCCTCATCATCCTTTTTCTTGGATGGTTTAGGAGGAAAAGGCATGGGTTTCTAAACCCATGGTTCTCTTTCTTTACCGTGCTTCCTAGCAACAAAGTCTCTCTTATCATAACGTTGATTCTTTGATTGTGGGTTATCAAGATCAATAGCAGGTTCAATTTCTACATCATTATTATTGCTAGGTTGAGCATCAACATGAACATCATCATTAACATTATCACTAGGTTCATGTTCATTACCAGATTGTGTTTCAACATCAGAAATAGAAATATCATTGGGATTCTCAGGTGTGTCAACAACAGGTTCACTAGAAGCATGCAAAGTCCTATCATTTTTATTCTTCTTCTTCTTAGAAGAACTAGGTGCATCAACATTAATTCTCTGAGAATCTTGCTCAATTCTCTTAGGATGGCCCTCGAGATACAAAGGTTCCTTAGTCATTTTACCCCCTTTAGTCACAACTCTAACAACATTATCATTTCTCTTATTATTTAATTCATTGAGCAAATCATTCTGAGCCTTAAGTACTTGTTCTACTTGAGTGGTAACCATATAAGCATGTTTACTAATAAGTTTAAGCTCACCTTTAACACTAGACATATAATCACTCAAGTAGTCAAGCATATCAACATTGCGTTTCAATTGTCTACCAACATAAGCATTGAAGTCTTCTTGTTTGACCATAAAATTATCAAACTCATCTAAGCATTGGCTAGCGAACTTGGTAAATGGGATTTCACATTTATCAAACCTATAGTGAGAATTTACCTTTACTACCTGTGTCGGGTTATCAAGACCATGTACTTCTTCAATAGGTGATAAATTCTTAACATCTTCAGCTTTAATACCTTTTTCTTTCATAGATTTCTTTGCCTCTTGCATATCTTCAGGACTGAGAAATAGAATATCTCTTTTCTTCGGAGTTGGCTTAGGAGTTGGTTCAGGAAGTGTCCAATTATTTTCATTACTCAACATATTATTCAATAACAATATAGCTTGATCAACAGTTCTTTCCCTGAAAACACAACTAGCACAACTATCCAGGTGGTCTGTAGAAGCATCAGTTAGTCCATTATTAAAGATATCAAGTATTTCATTTTTCTTGAGAGGATGATCAGGCAAAGCATAATCCTTATCAGTAATAAAGATAGGTGAAGTAGCAAAAGCAGGGTCATATTTCATTCTAGCATTAAAAGACTTTTCTTTAAGCTTAGCTGATAATTTCTTAAGATCAGATCTATCATTGCAAGCTAAGAAGTCTCTAGCTGTTTGTTCATCCATAACATAACCCTCAGGCACAACAGGCAATTCATATCTAGGGGGAGAATCTTCATCATCACTTTCATCAATATTATCATTTTCAATAATTTCATTCTCTCTAACCCTAGCAAGTTGTTGATCAAGAAATTCACCTAGTGGCATGGTAGTATCAAGCATAGAAGTAGTTTCATCATAAATATCATGCAAAGCAGAAGTGGCATCATCAATACCATGCGACCTATCAAAATCAATAACATGTGTAGGTATCGCAAGTTTACTCAAAACAGAAGGTGAATCAAGTGCAGAGCTAGATGGCAGTTCCTTACCTCCCCTCGTAGTTGAGGGAAAATCTTGGTTCTTTTATCTTTCAAGTTCTTCATAGTGATCAGCAGATATAAATTCCAAGTGACTCAAAGAATAGAGCTATGCTCCCCAGCAACGACGCCAGAAAGTAGTCTTGATAACCCACAAGTATAGGGGTTGGCAATAGTTTTCGAGGGTACAGTATTCAACCCAAATTTATTGATTTGACACAAGGGGAGCCAAAGAATATTCTCAAGTATTTGCAGCTGAGTTGTCAATTCAACCACACCCTAATAACTTAATATCTATAGCAAGGTATTTAGTAGCAAAGTAATATGATAGTAGTGGTAACGATGGCAAAAGTAACGGTAGCAGTTTTGGTTTTATAGTGATTGTAACAGTAGAACTGGAAAAGTAAATAAGCGAAGAACAATATATGAAAAGCTCGTAGGCAATGGATCGGTGATGGAGAATTATGTCGGATGCGATCAATCATGCAACAGTTATAACATAGGGTGACACAGAACTAGCTCCAGTTCATCAATGTAATGTAGGCATGTATTCCGAATATAGTCATACGTGCTTATGGAAAATGTAGCGACCCGGCCTCAGATGGTCAAGTCTCTGTGCTTCAGTGTCATCCCTGGATCGATAATGCTGACACACACAGTACTCGAAGGATTTATAACAGAGTAGCAATCACACACTTATTACATCGAATGTCTCAAGAGAGATCTTATTACAATAATATGGCTTAAGGCCATCTAATACGATAACAACGGAAGGCTTGGAAGATAAAGTGAGTCCATCAACTCCAATGGCATAGCTGAGCTGCACGGCAACGACCTAACGAACCTTACTCCTCATCTGAAAAGTCTGCAACATAATATGTTGCAGCCCGAAAACGGATCAGCACATGGAATATGCTGGCAATGTAACACAGTAGAGCAAGAACAAAATAATGCTATCACTACATGCATATTTGGCTGGTGGAAAGCTCCATGGTTACAGTTTTGCGAAAAGCCAATTTTTCCCTACAACAAAGGAATATACTTCATTTAACTATCATGGTAGTTGAAACATCATTGAGAAGGTTCCTCCAACTCAATACCAATTAAAGTGATTAACAACCCAACAATATTAATTAAGAGTGATGAGATACATGTGATAATCCAAGTACTAGATACTCAAGAATTGTCCATAACCGAGGACACGGCTAACCATGATTAGTTTGTACACTCTATAGAGGTTTGCACACTTTTCCCCACAAGACTCGATCGCCTCCGTTTGATTTCTCGCACAACATGGCGTTTGAGAAACGGATGACCGAGACACAGTCTTTCAGAAACATTAACTCTCTACTCCGTACAGACCATACCAAACCTACATTCCACTACCTACTGATCTGCCTCTTCAAGAGCTTCACGTAACTTACTCAACTATGCTAGAGCCCATAATAGCTTGTGGCTGCACACGGAAGTTTCTAGCATGAATCATCTCAGTTCCCTTTGAGCCTGGGTGGCGGTCCATAGGAAGATCACACGGGTACTCCAGGATTTCCAAAAAATACAGGCAACACTGGGTACTCCAGGTGCCTCAATCCACCCAGATGTTTGATTAAGTTGCCATCTTAAGTTGAACCATTAATTAACAAGCTCACATCTGTCATGTATTTCACTCAAACCCAAACCACGTCTACAAGCATAGCATAGCATAGTATATATAAGCAACGCATAGAGTAACTCCCAAGGGTTTGAATGTAACAGGGCAATAGGTTCTACCTCATCGACTACTTCCCAACCCACAAGTTAATAACATCCTAATCATGCAATGTTAGAGGATTGAGACTAATGCATAAAAACTGGGTGATAAAAGGGATATGATCAAAGTGTTACTTGCCTTGCTGACGATCTGCGAAACCTAGGGACTCGTAGTAGCACGCTTCGCACTCCGAGTGTTCTATCGCAAGCAAACAATAGCATACATAAGTAACAAGCAACGATGCACAAGCAAAACTCAAACAAAAGAGGTTGACCAGAAGTTTCAACTTAAGAACTCTGGTTCGCAAAAAGAATCAAATCAAATGGAGCAACGAAACTCAAACGGCGAAAGAGACAAGATCCGTTTACTAATCTAGACTTAGGTCAAATTTTACAGTAGAGAAAACTTGTTTGAGTTGGTTAAGAGGAAAAAGTATTTCGAGACGAAGATCTAGGCGCTTGAATCGCCTGATTCCGACTAACGAGCGAAAAGAAAAACAGAAACTAAGATCGGATCAAAAATTGCGATCAAAGAAAATCACGGAATAAATCCGATAAAAGAAAACTGACGATCAGACTAATGAACGAGCGTTTGTCGGTGTTCTGGGAATGGGGGTCCCTAGACTTGCCTGCCTGCGGCCTGCGGCGTGGCTCAAAGGGGGGCCCAGCACGGCCCATCTTCATCAACACAGACCCAAGACCCTCGCGAGGGGCCAAGCCTCGCGGGGCGGACGACACGGAACTTCCTCAAGCACGGCCTCATCAGGCTGGCTCGCGAGGAGGCGGAGAGATCAAGGCAGGGTACCTCGCGAGGTGCCCGTGACGCAAGCCATGATGACCAAAGGCACCAGGCGGGCGCCAGCCACACAGTGTCCTCCTTTCCTCTTTGGTGAAAAGGGAGCAAGTGCAGGCGAGAGCATCAAGCAAAGGCACCCGTTTTGGTGCAACGAGACCAAGACCAGTCCAACGACAGGGATGAAGTCATTGTGGAGCCCAAGCCAGCGTCACCACCAGAGCCTTTGGCAGGCGAGGACCAACTTTAGTCAGGATAAGTGTACCAGATGTTCCCCTTCAAAATGGCCAATTGTTGGCGCCCTTCCCGCTCAATATTTGGGAAGAGGCCCAGGGACTTTGCCTATAAATAGGACTAGCCACCCCCAGGGTAGAGGGGCAATCAAGAAGGGGCAATCAAGAAGGGAGAATCCAGAAGCCAAGAGAGAAACTAGCTAGGATCGGATCGAGTAGCATCACAGAGAGAGAGAGAGAGAGAGAGAGAGAGAGAGAAGGGCGACTGAACTCCTCCTAGCAGTTCATCCCCCCAGCTAAGAACAGACCCTCGCGAGGCTGTTCTTCCTCGTATGGCTCATCATCATCATCCCAAGAGGCAATCCACCACACCACACACTGGAGTAGGGTATTACACCACAACGGTGGCCCGAACTAGTATAAACCCTGTGTCTCTTGTGCTGTTCTTTCCATAGCTTAGATCTTAGCGAGGCGGAGGGGTGCAGGTAGGTAGAAGGCAAAATCTCTGCGCGCACCCCAGTGTTCAAACCTCAAGGGTCTGCCGGAATCCGAAATCCGACATTTGGCGTGCCAGGTTGGGGTGCGCCAGAATTCGTCTTCCACAACCCCGTTCTCCTCCGACCATCGCGTCCATGTCTGACGCTCGTTGGGCCCGCGCCGAGCGCCGGGCCGCTCTCGCTTCCCGCGTCGCCCAGATGGCTCCTGTCGGCGGGCGTCCTCACTGTTCCCCGTCACCTGCCGTCAACGCCGCCACCGGCCCGGCGGGGAACGAGCAGCAAGCGTCGTCTCAGCATCCATCCGTGCGGCAAGATGGCCGCACCGCTACTCCCTCGCTCACCCCAGCTGGTTCTTCGTCCCGCGCGCTCCGCGCACCCATGGAGGCTCGAGCTGCGCTCATCGCGGCAAACGAGCTCCTGCGCTACCGTCCCGTCGACGACGTCTACGAAGAATGGCTCGACCGCGTCGCCGAGCTCGTCCGCGCCGCAGGGGGCTCTCATGCGCCGTCCGTTCCACTGCACCGCACCCCGCCCCGCGCGGGCGACGAAGCTCTCGGGGCGCCCCAGCCGCCTCCTCCTCAAGAAGGCGCCATGGCTCCAAGGCGCATGGCCCCTGGGCAGAACCGGCTCTGTCAGGTGCCAGCGCGGCAAGAGCAGAGCTGCCAAGAAGTCCCTCGCCCGCAAGAAGCTGCCCGGGCGCTCCCTGCTCCAGCACGTCGCGACCATGCTCCTACTCCCGCACGTCAAGACCCCGCGCTGGTCCCAGCTGCAGTGCATGGGGACATGCAAGACCAAGATCTCCGCCACCCAAGGCCTCCCATGGCCACAGCAGGCTGCCGCGCCTTCACCACCGAGCTACGCAGCGTCGCGTGGCCTGGCAAGTTCAAGCCAGACCTGCCTCCTCGTTACGATGGCACGGCCGACCCTGCGGAGTTCCTCTAGCTCTATGAGATGGGGATCGAAGCTGCCAATGGAGACGAGAAGGTCATGGCGAACTGGTTTCCCATGGCGCTCAAGGACGGGGCCCACACCTGACTCCTGAACCTGGCTCCAGGCACGATCTCCTCCTGGGACGAGATGCGCACCCGCTTCATCGCCAACTTCCAAGGTACTCGCGACCGGCCACCCGCCGTGAGCGACATGCGCCGTATCAAGCAACAACCCGGAGAGACCCTGCAGAAGTACATCCAGCGCTTCAACAACGCACGCCTCAAGATTCCCAAGGTGACCGAGGAGGCCATCATCTCAGCCTTCTCCGACGGCGTGCGCGATGTCAAGATGAAGGAGGAGCTGGCGATGCATGAAGACCTGTGCACTTCCTTGGAGTTGTTCAACTTGGCAACCAAGTGCACTAGGGCTGAGGAAGGGCGTCTCTCCCTCCTCGAGCTGCCTGCCGCGGACCCAGAAGAGAAGAAGCCCAAGGCCAAGGATGTGAAGCGCAAGGGGGCTGCCGTGCTCGCGGCAGAACCAGACACCAAGCGGGGCAGAGATCGCCCCGAATCTTCCAAGGGCAGTCGGTATTGTGTGTACCACGACCTCCACACCCATAACACCAACGAATGTCAAGAGCTCCGAGCCGTGCGAGAAGGAAGGATCGGCCGTCGCCCCGACCACGGTGACCAGGGCTACGGTCGAGGAGGAGGAAGGAACACAGGACGCTGGGAAGACCGCTGCCCGCGCCAAGGGTGGCGCGATCGACCTCGTGAGGATCGCTGGCAAGACCCGCCTCGCGAGGGAGACTGGAGGGATCAGCCTCGCGAGGATCGCCCGCAAGGCCACGCAGGCCTCCCTCCACTGCCACCGCAGCCAAGGAGAAACGAGGACCGCCATCAGGACGAGGGGGCTGGGGGCTTCCAGGAGCCGCGCGCGATCACATGCATCCTGGGTGGGGCTCAAGCCCCAGCCTCTCAATGCATCTTCAAGCAGTTCGCCCGCGAAGTGAATGCAGTCCTCCCCAAGCTCGAAGCCACGCGCCCTCTCAGGTGGTCGGCGTGCGCCATCACGTTCAGCTCAGCAGATCAGCTCAAGTGTGCGGCCACAACTGGAGTCCTCCCGATGCTTTGTTCCCCAATCATCAGCAATGTGGTGGTCACCAGGACCCTCATCGATGGCGGGGCAGGGCTCAACGTCCTGTCCGTGGAAACATTCAACAATATCCAAGTGCCCTACAACCAGCTTCAGCCAACCAAGCCTTTCTCCAGAGTCACCGATGGCTCCACGGTCCCGATTGCGCAGGTCCGCCTCCTTGTCACCTTCGGGGCACGCGACAACTACCGCACCGAGCTCATCGACTTCGACGTCGCTCACATTCGCCTGCCGTACAACGCCATCCTTGGGTACCCAGCGCTGGCCAAGTTCACGGCCGTCACTCACCACGGCTACAATGTCCTCAAGATGCCAGGAAGTGGCGGAGTCATCACGGTGCCCTGTGAAGAGAAGGACGTGGTGTGTTCCCTGGAACGAGCCTTTCAGGCCGCATCACTGGAAGACCCGAATCGCGGAAGCAGGAGGCTTCCTGAGACTGCCCCCAAGAAGATGAAGACATCGTCCGGCCCGACCCCTCAGGAGGCAGGCCCCTCAGGGCCCGCGCCTACCCAGGGGGAACCTCCTTCCATCGCATAGGAAAGCGCGCCCGGCGCCCTCCTCAGGCAGGGCTCGGGGGCTCTCCCCTGGAGGGCCACCGACCTGGCTAAGGTCACGAGGGAGGCGCTTGGGCACCACATGGAGGCGTGTTTCGAAGCACGTTTCCCTCAAGAAGGAGTAAGGCAAGGAGAGCCAGACCCTCAGGAGTTCGTCAGCAAGGCCATTCAGGAGCTACAGGAGTCAAGAGTCATGAAAGGCGGCCGCCGCCTACCAGCTGTGGCTCCCCATCCAGGCAAGGATGGTGGGCTGCGCGTCTGCATCGACATACCAGGGCTCAATCGAGTCGCCTCTCTGGAGCGCCTCTGGCCCTCGCGAGTGGGGCGCTGCGAAGGTCCACCCCACAACTACGTTCGCATGCCTTACGGCTTGCCGAACGTCGCTGCCACGTACCAGCGCCTCATGAGGGGCATCATGGAGGCTCAAGAGGTCAGGCGTTCCGCAGCCCTGGCGAAGATGGAGATGGTCCGCGAGGAGCCACCAGCGCCTCCGGAGCCTCCCGAGGCCCCTGGGCCTGGGGGCTCGTGAGGATCGGCTTCCGCAGCCCACCGAGTCTGCTACACCAACACTCCTTCGTCCTCAACATCATCAGGTGACATCTTCCAAGTTTCATTTCCAGCTAGGAGCGCCCCCAGGGCTGCATTATTCCCAGGCCGCATGGGTCCGTCCCTGCGGCATGTATCCCTTTTATTTCATGTTGTTAGCTTACTTTGTTGGGGGCGCCCCACGGGCTGCATCATCCCCAAGTCGCTCGGGCCTGACCCAGTGATCTCCGCCTTCCCATCATCTATTTGAATGAATCCACTCCTTCGCGGCTAATGTGTTTGACCTAGTTGCCCGCTCAACTGACGCCAACTGATGGAGCTGCTCCCAAACGGCACGATGCTTGCGCATGGGTCCGTCACTGCAACATCGGCAAACCTGAATGGCTGAGCTCTGGCCGCGGCAGCCCCGCATGGCGCCACCTCGTCAAGCCTTCAGTGCCTCGTCGCCCTCGGAAGCAACCAATGGCTGACTGTCAATTGTCATGGCAACCCCTCGTTCTTTCTATGATGGGTCTACAGGATCTCCTAAAGGAGCTGCGTCAGGCGAGGCCCTTGCGGTGTCTCCTTCACTCTCATCCGCGCGAACCGCTTGCACGTTAAAGGGGGGGTGCCTGAGCATCGCGACTCAGGGCTCCTACTGGCTCTCCAGCCCTCACCCTCTGGCCTTGTCCACGGCATCGCGACCTGGCATACCAGCGACGGCTGAGACTCGCTCGAGGGCCGGGACCCGAGGACGTAGAGCAAAAAGGGGAGCAAAGGCGAGAGGGGAGGGACACGCGAGGATCTCGCTGAGCAACCTCACGCCTGCCGATGCACGGACCCGGCGACACACCAGAGAGCGGTCCCTGATTCTCGAGATAAGTCACCACCCGGAAGCACCAGCTACCGTGGCACCATCCGTGCACCTAATGCAATCCCGTGTTAGCGACGCTGCTCTCCTTTCTCACTGAATGACGGCTGCTTGAGCGCCAAAGGGGACCTCCTGAGCATCGTGACTCAAGGGCTCTTACCGGACCCCGGGTCGCTCACCTCCTGGCCTTGACCACGGCATCGCAGCCTGACATACCAGCGACGGCTGAAGCCGCCTTGGGACTGGGACCTGTCGGCGCAGAGCACCAAGCCCTCGTGAGGTTCGAAAGGGAGAACTGAGCTAAGACGGAATGAGCAACTCACACAATTCTACGACAAGGGTTATATTAACAAAGAGGATCACAGGCACCTTACAAGCCCCCACGGGACGCATCTTTGATTCCTTGCAGGGAACAGATCCTAAAAGGATGCTAACTACACGCGCCCCTGCAAAAGATGCCATCGTCAACAGCGGGCCGTCAAGCACCGGCACCAACCCCATCCAGATCAGAGTCGGCGACGGCCTGACAAGCCCGCCTTGCTCCAGGAGCGGTGCCGGCTCGAGGGCTCGTAGCTGTCGTCGGTCGTCTCCGGAGTCGCGAAGAGCTCGCTGGAGTCGCTGGACCCTCCGACGCCTCCGCCACCTGAGCAGCCGCCAAGGGAGCGGTCGGCGGGCCCAGTCCTCGCCATAGCAGGGTCCCGACCACCTCTCCCGGGGCAGCACTCCAGCCGGCGCCCGTTCGCATCGAAGACCTTGAAGAACATCACCGAAGCACCGTCGTACTCCAAGTGGATCGCGAAGGCGCCTCTTGTCCTGCAAACCCGGGCGATTTCGCTCCAGCCTCGAGTCAGGAAGACCACGCCCGGGGCAACGACCGCGACCTCTGCCTCGGTCGCGAGGGTGCTGCAGCCAGCGTGCTGCAGCCAGCGTGCTGCAGCCAAAGCTCCAGGAGTTCTCCCTGCGGGATGATGGAGGCGCAGAAGGGAGGAAGGCGAATCCAAGACTGAGGAGGCATGGCAGCGTGGAGCACGAACTCTCGGGAGGAGCCCTCGGTGTGGACCCCAGGGGGGACGACCCACACCTTCGTGACCCGTCGGCGCCGACGGCGGCGCCGCCCGTGGTGATCGGCATCGACTCCTTCAGAGCCCTCGATGTGGGCGTACAAGGGAAGCGGGAACCCCGGCGGTGGCCACTCGCACCAGGGCCTCGACACCACCTGATGGGCCCCCTCGTCCCGGCCGCGGAGGGCAAGTCGTTTCTTCGGCGGGAGCGGGTCTGGTTCCTCTCGGGGAGCCTTTCCCTTCTCTACCGCTGAGAACCGGCGGATCGAGCCATCGCAGCAAGACGAAGCAAGGACCGGGAAGAAGGAGAAGCAAGAAGGGATGGACTGGAAGGGCGTGCGCCATTCCGTACTTATGGCCGACGAAGGCCAACTGCCGACCTCCACAATCGCAGGTAATCATGACCCGCTTTGCATGCAGGGACTTGTCCAATCCATGCAGTTGCCGAGGCGCCATGGGGAAGTGGAGACGCCCACGTCCAATCAACCGCCACGCGGCGCCCAAGGCCGCAGGCTGTTAGGGCCCGTGGCGCTTTGCTCTTGCCCTTTCGCCTCCCTGCACAGCCAAGTCCGGGCGCGCCTTGGGCCCGGGGGCTACTGTCGGCATTCTGAGAACGGGGGTCCCCAGACTTGCCTGTCTGTGGCCTGCGGTGTGGCTCAAAGGGGGGCCCAGCACGGCCTATCTTCATCAACACAGACCCAAGACCCTCGCGAGGAGCCAAGCCTCGCGGGGCAGACGACACGGAACTTCCTCAGGCACGGCCTCATCAGGCTAGCTCGCAAGGAGGCGGAGAGATCAAGGCGGGGTACCTCGCGAGGTGCCCGTGACGCAAGCCATGACGACCAAAGGCACCAGGCGGGCGCCAGCCGCGCAGTGTCCTCCTTTCCTCTTTGGTGCAAAGGGAGCAAGCGCAGGCGAGAGCATCAAGCAAAGGAACCCGTTTCGGTGCAACGAGACCAAGACCAGTCCAACGGCAGGGAGGAAGTCATTGTGGAGCCCAAGCCAGCGTCACCACCAGAGCCTTTGGCAGGCGAGGACCAACTTTAGTCAGGATAAGTGTACCAGATGTTCCCCTTCAAAATGGCCAATTGTTGGCGCCCTTCCCGCTCAATATTTGGGAAGAGGCCCAGGGACTTTGCCTATAAATAGGACTAGCCACCCCCAGGGTAGAGGGGCAATCAAGAAGGGGGCAATCAAGAAGGGAGAATCTAGAAGCCAAGAGAGAAACTAGCTAGGATCGGATCGAGTAGCATCACACACACACACACACACACACACACACATAGAGAGAGAGAGAGAGAGAGAGAGAGAGAGAAGGGCGACTGAACTCCTCCTAGCAGTTCATCCCCCCAGCCAAGAACAGACCCCCGCGAGGCTATTCTTCCTTGTATGGCTCATCATCATCAGCCCAAGAGGCAATCCACCACACCCCACACTGGAGTAGGGTATAACACCACAACGGTGGCCCGAACCAGTATAAACCCTGTGTCTCTTGTGCTGTTCTTTCCATAGCTTAGATCTTAGCGAGGCGGAGGGGTGCAGGTAGGTAGAAGGCGAAATCTCCGCACGCACCCCAGTGTTCGAACCTCAAGGGTCTGCCGGAACCCGAAATCCGACAGCGTTCGTTGGCTGTTTCTAACGGGCGAAGAACCGTTCGTTAAAACGATCGTTCGGACGAACGTCCGCCAAATAGAAGAACCGAGAAAAACCGGCGAATCCTAAAAAAGGATCTAGGGTTCTAAAAAAACCGGTCGGTCTTTTTAAAAAAACCGGCGGTGGGGCGCGGCGGCTACCTCCGGCGAGAGGTCCGGCGGGGCGGCGGCTTAGGGGGCGGCGGCGCTCGGTGGTGGCGCGGACTGCGGCGGCGGCTTGGCGCGGCACGGGCGGCGGTGGTGTGGTGGGGTGTTGGGAGCGGGGGTAGCGGCGTATATAAGGGCGGGGCAGGGCGGCTTGGAGGAGGGGGCAAGACGCGGCGGCGGAGAGGAGTCCGGCTCGGACTCCTAGTCCGAGTCGGCGGCGGCGACGCTCGCGGGGAAGGCGGCGGCGGTGGCCTGGCGCGGCGGCCTGGCGCGGCTGGGCCTTAGGCCCAGTCGGCGCGGGAACCTCTTTTTTTTAATAATAATTTCGTCGACCGAAATAAATCCTAAAATAAATAAATAAAAATCTAAAAATGCCAAAATGAATTTTCACCGTCTAAATAAAATATTTAGAACGAGATGAACATTTTCTTGGCCCTAAAATGCAATTTGGAAAAAGTGCAATTTTTCTAATGCAAACAAAATTGCAATATAATCCAAATAAAACAATTATTTGGTTTTAATATTTTCCTCCAATATTTCATTTACCTTGGAGAAGTCATATTATCTCCTCTCATATATTTTAGTGTGAAATATTTTTGGAGAGAAAATAATTAAAACCAAAAATCCTCGTTTTCAAGATTTGATAGAGATCAAATTTGAAAACCGGGAAATCCCCAACTCTCTCTGAGGGTCCTTGAGTTGCTTAGGATTTCAAGGATCGCGAGACGAAATGCGAATAAAATATGATATGCATGGATGACTATGTATAACATTCCAAATTGAAAATTTGGGATGTTACAAACCTACCCCCCTTAAGATGAATCTCACCCTCGAGATTCGGGTTGGCTAGAAAATAGGTGTGGGTGGTCTTTGCGAAGATCATCCTCCCGTTCCCAGGTGGCTTCATCCTCGGTATGGTGGCTCCACTGAACTTTACAAAACTTGATAACCTTACTGCGGGTGACTTTGCCCACAAACTCAAGAATCTTAACTGGTTTCTCCTCATAAGTCAAATCACTGTTCAACTGAATCGCCTCCAGGGGTACTGTATCTCTTAGCGGTACATCTGCCATCTCAGCATGACACTTCTTCAGCTGTGAAACGTGAAACACGTCATGAACTCCTGACAATCCCTCGGGTAACTCCAACTTGTAGGCAACTTCTCCCATCCGTTCCAAAATACGATACGGTCCTACAAATCTCGGGGCTAACTTTCCCTTAACTCCAAAACGTTTCACTCCTCGCAAGGGTGATACTCGCAGATATGCTCGATCTCCAATTTCATAGGTTACCTCCTTGTGTTTTGAGTCTGCATAACTCTTCTGCCTGGACTAAGCAATCTTCAGTCTGTCACGAATCAATTTAACCTTCTCTTCAGACTCCTTGATCAAGTCTGGTCCAAACAACTGTCGGTCTCCGACCTCGTCCCACATCAACGGTGTTCTGCACCTTCGTCCATACAGGGCTTCAAATGGGGCCATCTTCAAACTGGCTTGATAGCTATTGTTGTATGAAAACTCTGCGTATGGCAAATTGTCATCCCAACTAGATCCATAATCTAGCGCACAGGCTCTCAACATGTCCTCCAAAATTTGGTTGACTCTCTCTGTTTGTCCATCCGTTTGCGGGTGAAATACTGTACTAAACTCCAATCTTGTTCCCAAAGTCTGGTGCAACTGGTGCCAAAACTTTGAGGTAAACTGTGTTCCTCGATCTGATACGATGTTCCTCGGAACTCCATGCAGACATACTATCCTGGACATATATATCTTGGCCAACTTTGGACTTGTATAGGTGGTTTTCACTGGGATGAAGTGAGCTACTTTGGTCAAGCGATCAACTACTACCCATATGGAATCATATTCTGCTTTGGTCCTGGGCAATCCGGTGATAAAGTCCATGCCTAGTTTATCCCACTTCCATTTGGGTATCGGCATAGGCTGTAACAGTCCCGCTGGCTTCTGATGTTCTGCCTTCACACGCTGACATACATCACATACGGTGACATACTCGGCAATATCCTTCTTCATACTAGTCCACCAGAAATGTTCCTTCAAATCCAGATACATTTTGGTGTTTCCGGGGTGTATCAAGTAGGGTGAGTCATGGGCCTCGTGAAGTATTAACTTCCTGATCTCCTGGTTATTGGGCACATAAACTCGGTCCTCAAACCATAGGGTATCATGCTCATCCTCATGAAAACCTTTGGCCTTTCCTTTGCCCATCTTCTCCTTTATCTTGGCAATCTCTTTGTCATCCTTCTGAGCTTCCTGAATTTTGTCCAGCAATGTCGACTGGACCTCCATTGTTGCAATAAATCCTCTAGGAACAATTTCCAATCGAAGTTCCATGATGTCCTCTGCTAATTCCTTTGGCAGTCCCTTGCTTTCAAGGATATTAGCATAACTCTTCCGGCTCAAAGCATCTGCTACGATGTTGGCCTTTCCTGGATTATAGTGTAGCTTCATGTCATAATCCTTTATAAGTTCCAACCATCTCCTCTGTCGAAGGTTCAGCTCCTTCTGGGTGAAAATGTACTTCAAACTCTTATGGTCCGTGTACACATCACAATGGTTTCCAATAAGGTAATGTCTCTAGGTCTTCAATGCATGTACTACGGCTGCTAGCTCCAAATCATGCGTGGCATAGTTTAACTCATGAGGTTTCAGTTGTCATGAGGCATACGAAACAACTCTCCCGTCCTGCATAAGCACACATCCAAGTCCTAAGCGTGAGGCATCGCAGTACACTTGGAACTCCTTATGTATATCTGGCAGTGTTAGCACTGTCGCTGTAGTCAAGCATTTCTTCAATTCCTGGAAACTTGCCTCGCAATCTTCTGTCCATTTAAACTTAGTATCCTTCTTCAACAGTTCAGTCATTGGCTTTGCAATCTTGGAAAAATTCTCAATGAATCTCCGGTAGTATCCTGTGAGTCCAAGAAAGTTGTGGATCTCGCTAACTGAAGTGGGTGCCAACCATTCAGTGACTGACTGAATTTTGCCGGGGTCTACTGATATACCTTCTCCCGATATAACATGTCCAAGGAACCCGACTTCCTTCAACCAAAATTCGCATTTGCTGAACTTAGCATACAACTGGTGTTCCCTGAGTTTCTCGAGAACTAAGCGCAAATGCTCCTTGTGCTCCTCCTCGTTCTTCGAGTATACCATAATATCATCAATAAACACCACAACAAACTTGTCCAAATACTCCATGAACACCTTGTTCATCATGCTCATGAAATAGGCAGGGGCGTTAGTCAGTCCAAATGACCTGACCGTGTACTTGTATAATCCATATCGTGTTGTGAACACTGTCTTCGGTATGTCCTTCTCTCGTATCTTCAACTGATGATACCCCGATCGCAAATCGATCTTCGAAAACACTTTAGCTCCCTGCAACTGATCAAACAGATCGTTGATCATCGGCAGTGGGTACTTGTTCTTAATCATCACTTCATTTAATGCTCAATAATCAACAACCATCCTCAGGGATTTATCCTTCTTCTCAACCAAAAGTACTGGGGCTCCCCAAGGTGATGAACTTCTTCGGATGTATCCTTTCTCCAATAACTCCTTGATCTGTTTCTTAATTTCTTCCAGATCATTTGCAGGCATCCAATAGGGTCTCTTGGATATTGGTCCGGTACCTGGCAACAATTCTATCAAAAACTCAATGTCTCTATCCGGTGGCATGCCTGGTAACTCCTCTGAAAAAACATCTGGGTAATCCTTCACTACAGGCACTTCCTCCTGAACAACTCCCGTAAGGGCATTCACCTGACTCCTCCTAGGCACATGCCTAGATACATACTTAATCATTTTTCCTTCCTGAGTGGTGAGATAAATCGACTTACTAGCACAGTCAATGCTTCCTCCAAACTTTGACATCCAGTCCATACCCAATATCACATCCAATCCTTGTGACTCCAAGATAATTAGGTCGGACGGAAAAACATGTGCACCAATGGTTAAGGGTTTTTGGTCACACCATCGGCTAGCCCTAAACTCTGCTCCGGGTGAACTCACTAAAAGAGGGGTCCTAAGGGTCTAGGTTGGTAGCTAAAACTTATCCACGAATCCCCTTGATATGTATGAATGCGATGCACCAGTACCGAAAAGAACAAGAGCGGTAAATGACTTAACCATAAACTTACAAATTACCGCGTCCAGCTGCTCTTCAAGCTCCTCCACGTTAAAGTGGTTCACTTGTCCTTTGTTGAATGGATTTGGCTTCTTCCCAGCGCTCCCATTTCCATTTCCATTCTTTCCTTCAGGGCACTCCGTGGCGTAGTGTCCAGTCTTCCCGCACTTGAAACAAGTAACATGACTTAAGTCCCTTTTGGCGGGTGTGGCTGGGTTGGGGCGGTTATGATTATTGTTGGTTCCGTTCCCATTCCCATCCTTAGATCCATTGTGGTTACGCGATCCTCCTCCAGTGTGGTTGTGACCTCCATGGTTATGAACAAGTCCTCCCGAGTTCGGGGTTAGGCGAGGCTTCTGCTGAGCTCCAGAGTTATACTTCCCTTGTCCATACTTTCTCTTGTGGCTCTCAATCTGCTGCTGCTTCCCTTCAATCATAAGATCCTTATCTACCAACTCCTGGTAGTTGTTGAAGGTTGCTACCATCAACTGCATACTCATCTCATCATTCAGCCCTTCCATAAACTTCTCATGTTTCACTGCATTTGTGGCCACATCATCAGGGGCGTAGCAAGATAACTTGCTAAACTCATCCACGTACCGAGCCATAGTACGGTTCCCCTGGCATAAGTTGCGGAACTCCCGCTTCTTCATTTGCATAGCTCCAATGGAGACATGGGCTGTGCGGAAAGCTTGCTGAAACTGGTCCCAAGTGACATTGGCTATAGGGAAAGTGGATGTGTAATTCTCCCACCATGAGGCTGCTGGTCCATCCGATGTGCGGCAAAGCGCACTCTCTTAGCATCTATGCAACCTGCGGTGGTCAACTTCCTTCCAATACGGCGTAGCCAATCGTCCGCAACTATGGGCTCGGTGCTACTGGAAAACACCGGAGGCTGTAACCTTAGAAAACGGGCTAGGTTGTCCACGGGCGGCGGGTTGTTGTTGTTGCCTTGATTCTGAACTAGCAATTTCATCAAGGTATTCTGCTGTTGGATTAACTGGATGAGCTCCGGTGGGAAGGCAAAACCGGTGTCACGTCTCGGAGGCATCTGAGGGTTTAGATGGAAGAGATTAGAATAGAGAAGGGGGTCTAATGAGAAAACACTACCCATATGCACATGAGACAAACACAATCATTTCACTCAATCAATCAAGCAAGGGCATACAAACAATCTAGAACTATCGCACAAGTGCTCAACTACTACTAAATACATGGGGGAATACTAGTGATATATGGTAGTCATCTAGAAATTTTGATCGATGGAAGACTCCACTATGTCTGCTCCAGCTTCGTCTTCAAAGTCATCATTACTAGGATCGAAATCAGTGTTGTCGATGATGATGTAGTCCTCGGGGCGTATCTCCTTAGGTTCTTCTTCTTCTTCTATTGGTGCTGGTCCTCCCATGAATACTCCGATCTTCTTGACTAAGTCGTCATTCTTCTCTAGTAGTGTCTTGATTTCCTCCTCATATCCATCGCGTGTAAACTTGAGTTCTTCCTCCAGCTCAATGATCCCAGTCTTCGCCTTCTTCAAGTCCATCATGTCCGCGCACATCTGGTTTTCCTGACGTCGGATGTGCTGGTTTAACTCCTGGATGAAAGATGCAATGGATCTATCCTTCCTGGTGCTGATTACTTCCCATTGCTTGTCTCAGCACCCACATATTTGGTAAATAGTGTCCTTAAGTTCCCTGTTGTAAACTTCTCCAACGCGTCCAATGGTAATGTGGGCTGCCATGCTCTTGCCTAGACTCCAGGTGGGTGCTTCGAAAGAAAACTCTATGGGTTTAGAAGTTGGCGAGAACGTCATTCCTGGAACTTGTACTTGTATCCTCCAGCGCTCCTCTTCAGGTAAAGTGGCGTTGTACGTCCCGGTGAAACTTGGTATTCCAATGTTTAGGTACCTAGTGACTTCCTTCAAGTGACGTCCAAAAGGTGTGTCTTCATCCGGTTGTGCAAACTTGTTCTTCACCTCCGTCATCCTAAAGAGTAGAAAATGGAGAGGAGTCAGAAATGAGAAGAGAGGTGTGACCTAGGGTTTATCTTAGTGGCCGTGTCCTACACTCAGCGTGTGCTCTGATACCATCTCGTAGCGACCCGACCTCAGATGGTCAAGTCTCTGTGCTTCAGTGTCATTCCTGGATCGGTAATGCTGACACACACAGTACTCGAAGGATTTATAACAGAGTAGCAATCACACACTTATTACATCAAATGTCTCAAGAGAGAACTTATTACAATAATATGGCTTAAGGCCATCTAATACGATAACAGCGGAAGGCTTGGAGGATAAAGTGAGTCCATCAACTCCAACGACATAGCTGAGCTGCATGGCAACGACCTAACGAACCTTACTCCTCGTCTGAAAAGTCTGCAACATAATACGTTGCAGCCCGAAAACGGGCCAGCACATGGAATATGCTGGCAATGTAACACAGTAGAGCAAGAACAGAATAATGCTATCACTACATGCATATTTGGCTGGTGGAAAGCTCTATGGTTATAGTTTCGCAAAAAGCCAATTTTCCCCTACAACAAAGGAATAGATTTTATTTAACTATCATGGTAGTTGAAACATCATTGAGAAGGTTCCTCCAACTCAATCCCAATTAAAGTGATTAATAACCCAACAATATTAATTAAGAGTGATGAGATACATGTGATAATCCAAGTACTAGATACTCAAGAATTGTCCATAACCGGGGACACGGCTAAGCATGATTAGTTTGTACACTCTGCAGAGGTTTGCGCACTTTTCCCCACAAGACTCGATCACCTCCATTTGATTTCTCGCACAACATGGTGTTTGAGAAACGGATGACCGAGACACAGTCTTTCAGAAACATTAACTCTCTACTCCGGACAGATCATACCAAACCTACATCCCACTACTTGCTGATCTGCCTCTTCAAGAGCTTCATGTAACTTACTCAACTATGCTAGAGCCCATAATATCTTGTGGCTGCACACGGAAGTTTCTAGCATGAATCATCTCAGTTCCCTTTAAGCCTGGGTGGCGGTCCATAGGAAGATCACACGGGTACTCCGGGATTTCCAGAAAATACAGGCAACACTGGGTACTCCAGGTGCCTCAATCCACCCAGATGTTTGATTAAGTTGCCACCTTAAGTTGAACCATTAATTAACAAGCTCACAGCTGTCATGTATTTCACTCAAACCCAAACCACGTCTACGAGCATAGCATAGCATAGTATATATAAGCAACGCATAGAGTAACTCCCAAGGGTTTGAATGTAATAGGGCAATAGGTTCTACCTCATCGACTACTTCCCAACCCACAAGTTAATAACATCCTAATCATGCAATGTTTGAGGATTAAGACTAATGCATAAAAACTGGATGATAAAAGGGATATGATCAAAGTGTTACTTGCCTTGCTGACGATCTGCGAAACCTAGGGACTCGTAGTAGCATGCTTCGCACTCCGAGTGTTCTATCGCAAGCAAACAATAGCATACATAAGTAACAAGCAACGATGCACAAGAAAAACTCAAACAAAAGAGGTTGACCAGAAGTTTCAACTTAAGAACTCTGGTTCGCAAAAAGAATCAAATCAAATGGAGCAACGAAACTCAAACGGAGAAAGAAACAAGATCCGTTTACTAATCTAGACTTAGATCAAATTTTACAGTAGAGAAAACTTGTTTGAGTTGGTTAAGAGGAAAGAGGGTTTCGAGATGAAGATCTAGGTGCTTGAATCGCCTGATTCCGACTAACGAGCGAAAAGAAAAACAGAAACTAAGATCGGATCAGAAATCGCGATCAGAGAAAATCGCGGAATAAATCCGATAAAAGAAAACTGACGAACAGACTAACGAACGAGCGTTCGTTGGCTGTTTCTAACGGGCGAAGAACCATTCGTTAAAACGATCGTTCGGACGAACGTCCGCCAAATAGAAGAACCGAGAAAAACCGGCGAATCCTAAAAAAACGGATCTAGGGTTCTAAAAAAACCGGTTGGTCTTTTAAAAAAACCGGCGGCGGGGCGCGACGGCTACCTCCGGCGAGAGGTCTGGCGGGGCGGCGGCTTAGGGGGCGGCGGCGCTCGGTGGCAGCGC